>NC_136421.1:134690000-134960000 GCF_052625555.1 Lactuca saligna | reverse complement strand
TGTGTGTGTGTGTGTTTTTTTTATTTTGACTACAAAGTTGATAGGGTTTAATTACCAAACAACTTTATTATATATAAAATTTTTCAAAAAATTATTATTTTTGTTGTTTTTTCTTTGGAAATTTTGTTTAAAACCTTTCTAAAAAAAAAAAATGAATACTTGGTTTGCGTTTGTAACTGGTAGGAGGTGGAAAGAGAGAGTTTCTCTAAAAAAAATAGTGAAAAATGAAGAAAAAAAAAACATTTTATACAAGAAATCACAAATGAAATGTACAAAATCACAGATTGATTGTTCCATCTACGAACGTACAAATGCTTAAAGCACAGATGTGGTTTAGGCACTTGCGATGGAAATGCAAAATCACAGATGGACTTAGTCCATCTACGCTTTTAAGTGTTAGTTTTGTAATTTTTTTTTTTCACAAAACAATTAATGTATTTGGTTAAATTTACAATTTTCTCTCTCTCTCTCTCTCTCTCTCTCTATATATATATATATATATATATATATATATATATATATATATATATATATATATATATATATATATATATATATATATATATATATATATATATATATATATATTATAAATAAAATAATTAATAATAGGAAGTTTGACGTGGAATCATCATAACTTTAATGGATTAAAGAGGCTTCTAACATACGACTCTTTCGTCAACTCCAGGAAAGTTTACACAACTAAGACGAACAGTACTCGGTCGGAACTCGGAAGTCATCCAATCATTTAGCGCACTTCAATTCAGATATAAGGTATAATTACATCTCCAGATTCTTTAAGCTTCCATCGTTAGATTCTGATATAGTGCCGAATTTGCGTTTCAATCGATATCTTTCTTTTCTTATACTCCCGAGTCCCGATGAACAGTAAACCCGTGATGCAACTCATTATTATTATCATTATTATTTTCCTTTTGCGGCATCAATTGATCGAGTATTACATTAAAAACGTGTGGAAAGTTTTGACTTTCATATGGGGCTCATATTTTGGAAAATCGATCACCGCAATTGCTTCATTTGTGCATGTTAATGGTGATGTAGGATGCAGATTATTACCACTGCGCAAGTGTTTTTACTGCTGGTAGTTTCTTTGGGGGTAACTGAATCACGGTTCCTGGTTAAGACTCTGCCAGGTTTGCTTGGTGACCTTCCTTTTACACTCGAAACTGGGTAAAGCTCTGTTCTTTGTAATGAAGTTGAATTGATTTAATTTACTCATGTTTCATCTTATTTTCCCTTTCTCTCTATTAGAAAACTATACTTTCAATTTTTAAGAATTTATGCTCTAAAAATCTACACCATTTTAACATTGTATCTTGACGACCTTATTATAACTGGATAGATTTTTAAAGTACACTGTCGTTATCGGAAAGTATGGAAGTAAAAATGTTATAATAAAAAACTTCATAAATGTATGTTGGTATTTCTTGCAACTAACCCTTTTATATATTGTTGTTGTTGTTATTATTATTATTATCCATTGTTTAATATGGTAGATATACTAACTCTTAAGACAACAATGTGGTTTAAGTTACATTGGTGTAGGAGAATCCGATGAGGTGCAACTATTTTACTACTTTGTTGAGTCTGAAGGGAACCCGAAAGACGACCCTCTCATGCTTTGGCTCACAGGAGGGCCCGGTTGTTCTGGTCTTTCTGGCCTTTTGTATGAAATAGGTATTTCTTAGATCTAAATTTGTTATATATATACTAAAATAAATTTTAGTTTTGGAATTTGATAGTGTGTGGGTTATTTACATTAATTCCATACAAAGGGTAAAATGGTCATTTACCGTCATTCATATGCTTCATTCCGTGCAAAAAGGAAACTGCCTTGTGTTTTAAGATGACAATGACAAGATTTATCTTTTGGTGGAATAGTCAAACATGATTCCTCTTATGCCTTAAAAGCAATGGAGATAAAAATGGTGTTGTTAATTTTCTCTTATTTCTTGTGTGTGTAATGAGGAGATAAAGAGAGAAGAGAATGAATTCATGCATATAGGAAATATGATAACTACCCTCCTTCATATTCATAGCCATAAGCATACTCTTTCTTAACTTAATCTGCCAATATCATATATTAATGCCATATTATGTGTATTTCCATCATAAATTTAACTAGGAAGATTTTAATTAACATGTTGCTGCTTGTAGGCCCCTTCACTATCAACTATGCGAATTCCACTTTGGAGAAGACAATGCTCGAGATAAACCCTCACAGTTGGACAAAGGTGTAATTTTACTTGATGATTTTCAATTTAAATTTTCCAGTCTTTTTCCTGATGATATAATGAAACGAATGTTACAATTTAGGCAGCCAACATAATATTTCTTGATCAACCTGCTGGAACTGGATTCTCGTATGCAAAAACCCCTGAAGCTTATATAACAAATGATACATCATCAACAATGCATAGTTACCAATTTCTAAGGAAGGTAAGGTGGTCATATATACTCCTGATGAAGTTAAAGGTTTATTTTTCTATTTTTTAAGATATGTTCACATATTCACATGTTCAATTTGTGTCCTTGAAAATGAAGAAATCTATCTGTTTTAGATTCAAATTAAGATCATTAATGCTTGCTATATTGCTATGTCTTTTTAAATTAACAGTGGCTTGTGGATCATCCTACATTTCTCAAAAATCCATTGTATATTGGTGCTGATTCCTACACTGGCCTATTGACACCAATGATTGTTCAGAAAATATATAACGGTATATTCAAAATCCTTTCTATAAATATGGTTTTCAAAAATACAAGTATATGATTCATTACAATCGTATAACCTTCTTGTGTAGTTTGCTAAGTTTCTTTTGTCTAAATAATGTTTTTCTTGTTTCCCTCTTTTATAGGTAATGAAGTTGGAGAATGGCCACAAATCAACATCAAAGTACAAATTGAATTCATGTTTTCATTCTCTTTTTACAATTCTAAAATGAACAGCAGTTGGAGTGCATGAATTGATTTCAAAAAAGCTTTACCTAAAGTTTTTGATATATATGTTTTCAAACTTAGGGGTACGTGCTTGGTAATCCTCTAACAGACACAAGTGGTGAGTATAATTCAAGAATACCATTTGCTCATCGTATGGCACTTTTATCAGATTCAATCTACAAGGTATATAACTACACTTGAGTTGTCCACTAATACACAAATCATAATTGCAATATGCCCAGGAATTAATTAATTAAGTTGCATATTTTTGTAGTTAACTGAAGTTAATTGTCAAGGTGAGCACTTGAATGTAGATCCAAACAACACTCTCTGCATACATTATCTTCAAGTGGTAGATAAGGTGCCTGAGTTAGACTTCAACTTGGATTACATACTACTAGTTAGCTAATAATTTCTCTTCACAATCTGTATATTTTCTGTTTAGTTAATGCTTTGTTATTTCGATCTGCAGTGCCTTGAAAGAATTCGACTGGCCCACGTTTTAGAGCCTTTTTGTGAATCTTCAAATGCCATAAAATCTCATCTCTTCAGGAGGGACTTAAGATCTCTTGACAAAACTTCTGTGGATATTATGTCGTTGCCTCAAATTCAGAAACAATGGTGTCGTGTATTACTCTCTCTGAAAACTTTTAGTTTTGTCCCTAATAAATTAAAGGTCATTGAGTTTTGTGACTTCATATCAGTCATCTGAAACTTAGTTTTAAAATAACCCAATTGTTTTGGTGACATGAAATTTAGAACATCTTACATTGTTATCACTACAGAAAGTAAATTTTTGCTGTAGGAATAAGGCATTTACACTAACAAGTATAATACATGTGACTGATCAAAACAACGATTTAGCAAATTAAATGGCCTTTTTAGATATAGGTGAAATATGTTTCGTTAGAATGAGTGAAATATATGCAGTTTTTTCAGGTATTATGTCTTTATATACGTGATACTTACAAGTGTCAGTCATTCATTCTTTTTATGAATTTTGTTTTCCGTTTACATTTGTGACAGGATGACAACTATGTGTACTCCTCTATATGGGCCAATAGCAGAGACGTTCGAGAGGCTCTTAACATTCGTGAGGTTTGTAGTTCACAACGTGTTTTTATTAACTTATATTAATCTTGATTATGTATGATACTAATGATCTCATGATCACCAGGAGTTAAACGAAATCGAGTGGGTGCGATGCAATGAAACCTTGCATTTTCATTTTGATAAGGAACCCGTATCTTACTTTCATAATATCCCGAGTGTGGTTTCCTATCATCGAAACCTTACTGATAAAAATTGTCGAGCTCTTGTATACAGGTATTACTCTTGATCTATCTCTCTTCCTCCCATTATCTTATACCTATTCCCGTTTTCCTAAAATTAGAGTCCACTTGATCCCAAAGGGATTATAACAATTGATTCTTGGGTTATATATACTTGAAAAAAGGTGAAGGGTTTGAGTCAAAACAACCATAGTGTGGGAATTTCAATTCTAATGTGGATTTAGCTTTCTTGTGGGCATGTCATATTTAATGAATTTAAAGAAAATCTTTACATTTTCCAGTGGAGATCATGACATGGTTGTTCCGTATATGGCTACAATGAACTGGATTGAATCGCTAAATCTGTTAGCTGTGAATGACTGGAGACCTTGGTTTGTGGATGAACAAGTAGCTGGGTTAGTTGTATTTTCATTGACTTGCTATCATCAAGAAATGCTAAAAATAGAAGTATTTAGTTTTCTAAAACTGTGTTGCTATCTTATTTTGTTGCAGATACACCGTGAAATACTCGAACCATAAATACAGCTTAACCTATGCTACTGTAAAGGTGAGATATATTCCTCAACTCCTCTCACTTGCTGATCCTCTTGTCTCATGAAAATGACAAGATTTTACTTACTAAAAAAACACCAGAAAATGTTTTCACATCCAATAAGCATAATGTGATGCAAATCAGTGTACATATATAGTGGCCTTCTACGTGGTTGGCATAAAAACTGAGTGCCCACGAAGAGCACAATGTACAATGGACTTGAAACTCCCATGGGGCTGGTGTTATGCAAGTATACTAACTCGGAGCCAATACAACAAATTTGTGAACCTAAATTTTGCAATTTCATGAGGCAAAAAACAACATAACTTGTTATGATCATGATGGTTGACTTTTTTGTGTTGTTAAAGGGAGGAGGTCACACAGCTCCAGAGTACAAACCTAAAGAATGCTTAAGCATGCTTATGAGGTGGCTTGCTAAGGATGCTCTCTAAATAACAGTCATATAGTTATTGTTTATTTCCTCTATTGTATGCAAAGCTACTCATATCCATGTACCTTTTATAAGTAAATTTTGTCACACCCCGAAACCAGAACGGCGGAATTGTTCCGGGGCGGAGGACGTCATGTTTAGCATCACAACCATTGTATAATAGCAACCATAGTAACACAACCATTACAATGAATATATATATATATATATATATATATATATATATATATATATATATATATATATATATATATATATATATATATATGACAACTGTTTACATCAGTTTGGAACTTGTTTTAAATACACCAAAAGTATGTTGAATATAAGAACATGACTCTTATTGTTTCGGCTCAACTAAGTCCAAAAAGTACCTGTCTGATTTCATGAGAATACAAGCAGTTTGAAAGAATATGAGTTCATAAGCATTTAGTTTTTGGTGGAAAATGTTTCATTGATCCTTTTGTAACGTGTCCTCAAAAAAATCCTATATTTTCTTATGAAAAGTGTGTTGGAAACCCTTTCCTTCCATTCCTTCTAGATTTATACAAGATATGTACAATCCAAGGTGTCATGGAATGAATGTGAATATCCGTTGTTACTTGTTAAACGATCCGTTTATGAAAGGTCGAGTTATCTCGGGAAAATCGTATATTTTCCCTAAAAGTAGGTTGTTGGTTATCCGTTCTAAAATGAAGTATACAAGTATCTTTAAACGTAATTTCCTTGAGAACCCTGGTTACTCCCAATGAGGTATATTAGCCTTATTACGTAAATAAAACCAATAAATACGTGGTGAACTAAATCTTGAAGGTATTGTTAATACCCTTTAGTATTCAAATCGGTTATTACTTTGAGGTTAGTTTACTTGATTCATTATTACAAAAGTAAATCTCTACGATCTAGGTTGTGAGTTTCATGACCATAACTAACTGGATATGGCCCGCAATTGTTGGTATCCTTTATGACTTTGTCATCCGTAGATCTGTCGGTCCGACTGTAGCTAGCAGTAAGGTGCGGGATTTTCAGTCCCATATAGATCTATACACAACAGTCATACTCTCCCTACAAGAGATTCTGATCACAAGTGCTAGTCCTACACTCTGATTCTGTAGGAGTGTTACCAAGGACTTGTCTCCAACTTAGACTAACAAATTTAAAAGTAACAATACTGAAATTCCTGTTTATGATTTGCATGAATCCTTTATAAAATAACACATTTTACTACTTGATTCACATGTTCATTACCCTAGTTTCGAAAAACTGTTTCTACGAGTTGATTTCTTAATCGTTTGGTAAAAATTGTTTTCCATGTTAAATGCATTCGGAAAATATAATTATATTAAACAAAATAATATACTTTGAGCACAAGTTTCCTTGTACTTTTGCTTGTATTCCCCCCTGAAAACATGAAAAACTCAGAAAAGCATAGGGGTGTGAACTCACCTCGGGTAAGTGGTTTGATTGAATGATCGATACAGAAAGTTGGGTGTTCAAGTGATTTGAACCTAATTAACACGTAATGACACATAAAAGAGTCAAATGAAGGTATTTCACCACTAGATGTGATGGAAAACCACTCTACAGACTTGGAACTACTTGCACTAAGTGACAGGACCTTTTAGGGTTGCATGAGGGGAGTGTATGGCCACCTTGAGTGTGTGTACGACCATGGGTGTTCGGCCCAAGGGGTGTGCGGCCGTACACTCATGAAAGATGGTGCTTTTGAAGTGTTCTCAAGGTCCATGAAAGATGTAGTGTTCTAGGTGTATACTCAATTGCAGTGCAAGTTAAGGGTCCTAGAAGTGGGTTTGTGCTCCTAGGGTGTGTGTGTGGTCGCACATGGGAGTGTGCTGCCGCACACAAGGAGTGTGTTGCTTCATAAGGGTGTGTGCGACCGTACACAGGTGTGTGCGGTCGTACACCCCATATAAGGATGTCTAAAATGTCGAATCCAAGGTGCAATAAGGCTAGGGTCATGTCTATCTCGGGTATGGAAGTCAAACTCTCACTTTGGAGGGTGTTTTGAGAGTGTGCGGCCACCTTAAAGGGGGTGTGCGGCCACACTCACTTCCAAACATGAAGAACATGACGAATATTGCACACTTAAGGCTTAGATAGAGTGGTCTTTCATGGATATCAAGTTAGAGGATGAATTACTCACGTTCTTGAAGCTTTGGAGGGTTTGTGGTTGAAGAAGCTTGAGAGAAATGGTGTTGTGTGCTGCCAAGATGTTAAAGAAATGAAAGGAAAGGGGTCTACCCTTTATATAGGGGTGAGTGTGCTCCCTAGAAGTGAATGTGCGGCCAAGAGGTGAGTGTGCGGCCGCACACCCATGTGTACGGCCGTACACTCCCCCTAAGGGTGTGTATGGCCCGGGTTTGTCCCCCTATGGCTTGCTGACTCATTCCTAAACTCAACCTTGGTCTTACTCAAGCTTAGAACTCTCAAATGATCCCTTAAACAACACGAGAAGTCAACAGAACAAGTTTAACATTGATTGAATTGGCTAAGTGTACAAGATAAAAGTTTTGGGTTGTCACAAATTTCAACATATTTTCTTAGTTAGGTTTACCTTAATTTTGTTCTGTATATAGTTTCTTTTTCCTTTCTTTGTATATACACTTTTTATTAATGATGTAACCCTAGAAGTCTTTGGCTCACAATCTTTAAATGTAATGTATATGTTAAATTGGCTTATCATACGATTATTCTTATTAAATGGTTGACACGACACTTTCAAAAATTGTAGTTTGTATATAGTCCTACTATGATAACACTCCCCACATTGGTTAAGAATGTGAGTTGCGTTTTCTTTAAAATAAATATTAAGTAGTTTTAACTTGATTTCAAGAATATTAGGTAACTAGTTGTGTTTTGAGCACATTACAAATGATATCACGAGTAGTGTTGGAACTTTGTAGTTGTTTTAGTCATTAGAAGTTACCACTTGCAAGGAGATATTTTAGTTATTTTATACCATTTCTGTTAGTTTAGAGATTAAATATAATATATGATTATTTTTTTAAGGAAAATCTTCATTAAAGTCTCTATATTCTAACGTTAATGGTTATGCCACAATTCTTTTTTTTTTTTAAACAAAACAACATAGAAAAATTGCAATGGTATTCAATTTTGGGAAATCATCTAGTTACACCATTCTTTCCGGTTGTATTGCTATATTACTGAGGTGGAGTCCATGTGGATAAGTAATACGTTGCGTTGGCATTTGAGGAGCTTAAATAGAAAAGAATAACAACTTGTATCATATTTCCATACCCATAATCGTTAGGGCATAATGACATCGCCTTTTTCAAGCACCCTAAGTGTAGGCAACAATCTCGATGAATTAGCTTCACAAGGTGTTAGGGTTAGGTGAGATTAATATGGTATTTAGACTTCTTGAACTCCGAAGAAACCAATGCACATATTCACATGTTGCCCTAATTTCATGGTAAAACTATTGAATTTTCTCATTTTTCATTAGTAGCTTATGTTTTAGGTTATAAATGTTAAAATTTTCAATCATGTTGGATGAAGAGAACGAGTGAAAGTTTTTTTCTTGGCTTGACCTACGATTGACCAACAAGTGGTATAGATATTTGATGTTGTAAATGTATAATATTGCAAATATTGTTGTAACTGTGAGGTTGTGAATACCCATAAACCTATGAATGCTCATTCACCTTTGAATGCCCTGCACCTATCAATGCTTCTATAAATGTCAATGATCATGCACCATTCAGTTTTAGTTTTACTACACCTGTACATGTTCCTACAAATTAAGTTAGAGTATGTAAGTGAATTATGGTTTGTTTTGTGTATGTCATTCAATGGTTTGCTTGGTCTTAGTTATTGTAATGTTTAATGTTAGTTTGGTATGTGGTTGTAGAGATATGAAGAATGTAATATTTTGGTTGCGTGAGTAATCTTTTGGCTTGATTAGACAAAAAAGTAGTAGTAAGAATGTAATATTTTGGGTTATTACCAAAAATAACAAAGTGCAACTATATTAACAAATTTGACCAAATTTGTGCAAGTTTGTTGACCAAAATATGACAAAATATAACCCCAAAACCTACAAAATGCAATTAGATTAACAAATTTGACCATACTAACCATGCTATAACCAACCATGTTAAGGTCATTCACAAAGTGTTTACAAAAAGGGCATTCACAAATTGTTTACAAAAGGCAAGCCAACCAAAATATTAAGGGCATTCAGAATGTTCCTTAAAAATGGCATCCTAATCTGTAACATCCAAAAAATATAGATAAAAATTTTGTTTTTAAATTCATCTCATTCATAAGAAATTGATGCCCAAATATTAAAAAAGTTACATTGTATCATAACATCATCGTACAAATCTCATAATCACTAAGTGCAGAAAAACATGGAGTGATGTAGTGCTATCAAGTCAGGCCCTTCCCCTTCGAGCTAGAGGTACTAAAACAGAAACTGAAAAGTGTAAGCATAAAGCTTAGTGAGTTCCCCAAACATAACACATACAAATCAAACATACTATACAACATGCTGAACAAACATATTGCCAAGCATATCTGGGTGTTGGCATGCCCCATCGGTCTATTTCAATCGGATACTACCAAGCATATATGGGTGCTAGCCTACCCCTTCAGTCTATCTTAACCGGATACTGCCAAGCATATTTAGTTGTTGGCCTGCCCCTTCGATCTATTTTAATCGGATACCGAGTCTATTTTACCCTTAGTACTACCACACAATATAATAACAGTAGTCACCAAGTCATCATACAAATACATACATGACTAACAATTATCACAAAGATAATCATCATGATATAACATAACTAGTGGATCGGCCTTAGTGCCTTCGACCCACGACTACTGCGAAGGAAGACTCACCTTAAATTGTGGCTGTCAAATTATACTTAATGGATTACTCGCGGACTCCTCTCCCTATCGTACAAGAATAAAATCCTAATTGGCAACTAGATCACATTCTAACCTGAGGGTCCAAAACCCTAATCCACTACTTAAGGCAAAAAGGTTCCTTTACCTTTGCCTTATAGGGCCTCCTCCCTCTAAGGCCCAAATCCAAAACAACCCAAAAATATTCAAGCCCAACCAAGAAGGCTTCCAAGGACCAATATGGCCTAAAGACATCTAATTATGGTCCTAGGCCAAAAATGCCTTGCTACAACAGGTGGGCGTGAGGCCCAAACTAAATAAAATCAAAGCCCAACAAAATCGAGAACCCAAAATCCTTTTCGCCCACTACATGTATACGCGCGACGTACTCAGCATGTACGCCCAACGTACGCTGGTGTGGAGCCGAAATCAGGGTGTTGACCCAATACGCGCATCATACATGGGAGTATGCCCAACGTACTGGTCTGCCAACCCAAAACCAGCTCCATGACTTATTTCATTAAGACATAACCCTCAAGACTTAGATCCAAGCGCCTAGAAACGTCGTAACCCATAAAGTTGCAAACTTTATGCTTTGCATGCATGGGTAGGGTTCAAAACATGAATCAAGTCCATAAGCACACGTGTTTGGTCCCTAACACTAGGATGGTTGAGGCTTAATAATCAAGATCCAATTTTTATGACTCATAACACCTCCAAGAGCTCAAAAGGAAAACTCATATAGATTGAAGTTCCTTAACTCCAAGAATGCAAATTATGGGACCAAAATATGACATTTTCCACCCTAAAACTAGATCTAAGCACACAATGATCAAGGTTCAAACTTTATACCTTTAAAGAGCTAGAAATGGTGCCAAACTTCTAGATCTACAAGCTCCTTGCTTGACCTTGCTTCTTCCCAAACTTCCTTCTTCTTCAAAACCAACAAAGATCACTAAAATCACCAAGGTAAGCTCAAAAATGCATGCAAGAGGGTTAGGGTTCGAGTTTGACACTTAAAGGACAAGGGATGCTGAGACGGTGAAGATTACGAGGGACTTTAGGTCTGTAAATAATGTGCAAACCCTAAAATTTAGGCCCCCTTGCCATGAGTACACCCAACGTAACCCCACGTATGCCCAACGTACGTGGGTGATGCCCGCGAACAAGGTTCAGCTAGTACGCTAAGCGCCTAAGCGTACTAATAGAGTACGCCCCGCGTACTAGCCAAAGGACCATTTTTGCAAAGATTTAGTTTAACGTAGGGTTGAAAAGGAAACTTACAATGGTCCGAATGTTACATAATCACAATTGACCAGTTATTACCCTTAATACCTAAAACACGTTACTTGTAAGTAGTATGATTTTTTTTATCCGAGTCCAATTGTCTTGGACCAAGGGTAGCGGAACTTTTATGTCATGTTTACGTTTAATTTAATTGTGTCCATGGACTTATGCAAAATTTCAATTGCAATATTATGTCTCACTAAGATGTTTTGTTCACGAAAAAAATTCACATTTATCATAGGAAATATACATTCATCCATATCTATTACAAGCTCACATTCTAATGACGGGATCTAAGACGGGTAAACTCTTTGAAACTCTCCTCTCAGTCATCTACGACTGATTAGTAGGCTTTTAGGGAATCTGCTAAACCCGATTCAATTTTGACTAGGTAAGGCTCACAAATAGCAATATCATAATGATTTAGAAGAAGCAAGTGACATACTTGTTCACTGATGCTATGACCAGGAGGATTGGTGGTTTCCATGTAACAATAGTTTTTCTCTAGAGGGTTGTAAGCATCTTTTTTATCATCATTCAAGCTAGAGGACTAGTATCTCAACACACTTTACACATGTCCTCTTTCTATCAAACAAAGAAATCTATCATCATTGCCCTTCTTTTCAAACTAGAGGACAAATACCTATCGATATTTTGAGATATAATAACAACACAAGCTTTCTCATTCTTAGCTAACTCTTTTTCCCTTTTTATATAGTATGTTGAGTCGTTGATCTTCGTTTTGTCCTATCTGTTGGATTAAAAGTCAAGAGCAAAATGATTTTCGAGGCCACAGTTGCTGACACAAGATTTCAGGTTTGACAATAGGTTGAGTCGGATGGTTTTGAGGAACCGAAGGTGTGTTGGTTAGAACGTTAGGTTGGTATTGAGGAGGATTTGATGATAATTAGAAGGTTTCGGCTAGGTTTGATATTTTTTCTGGTGAGGAGTTTGGTACATCATCTGTTGATTGTTGTTTTGGTATCCATTTTGAAATGGCTTCAAATTTCAATTGTTCAAATTTGGATGAGGTTGTAGGTTCTATTTCATGGAAAGTAAGGAAAAATGATTCTAGAAAGCTTGTTCCTTAGTGTCAACTTCAGGATCAAATCCAAAGATTCCTCTGGAGTCGAAACATTGTACTCCTAAATAAATGGCTCTATCAAACATTTCTAGGTGGCATTTAGCTTGTTGTACTAATAATAACGAGAGGTCCACCAGAGATCTCTCTCAGAGTTTGTGACACACTGGATTCATGTCCATTAAGTTCATGAAAAAGATGAAAAGGGTCAGGTTTTTCAAAGAACCATTTTTTCGTAAACAATATTTCACATTACTTTATCTTTTTTAAGGATGTTAATGAGCTTGAGGTTGTGTTCAATAAGATTTATTGAGACACCATGGATTGTAAGATTGTTAATAGAAGACGGAATCTATTTGAAGCAGATAAAACAGATTCACTAGGAAGAGGTTTGAAGGTATCATAGTAATTGATAATACATGTTAATCTTTTGTCTTTGACATTTTTAGAACTTTCCAATAAATCTTGAAAAGCATTCTGTATATCTTTTACACTTTTACACAACTTGATGTGCTAAAAAAATGATGAGGTATGCCAAAAATTATTTATGATAATGCAGTGTTATCGACCTGCATCTTATCAATATCAAGAGCGGTATTAAGAGCTTTTCTAACAACACCTTGATTTGGAATATGAGCAACATCATATTAAGTTGTAGTTCGAACAAGAGCATGAGGTCCTTTGGTAACATATCTCCATATCTCCTCACCTTTTTCTTTAGAGTTCACAAAATGTTCCTTTCATATTTTCCAGTGATCATATTCCTCAACCACCAACAACAGGGGCTCGAGTAGTGTAACGTCCCAAACACCATAGTATTTTTTTTCCTAGTTTTAAAAGGGAATAAAACATTTTTAATAAAACATAGACAACCAAAACATTGTCTCACAACCATATCATAAAACCACAGTAGCAAAACATAGTATCTCTCAAAAACATATCAACAACTAGATAAGGTGTGTAGTTATGCCTTCGCCTTTCCCTAATCCTCAGAAGTACCTGAAACATTTAAATCCATAACTGTCAGTCAAATCTTAGTGAGTTCCACCAAAATACCCCACACAACAAATAAACATACAATGCATGCACACCAGACCTAGAGAACAGGGATAGATCGCCTCTTGAGAGCCTATGGATAGACCAATATCCTGAGCCTACAATATCAATTGGACCGTTCTCCTTGGGCCTACAGTAACAACTGGACCGCCCGAGTCTTGGCCTACAACACAGAGCAGGATTGCTTCAACCTAACTATAATATGTCGACATATGCAACCAAACAATAACTAGAAAATATTGGTAATCAGAACATATCTACAAGTCTAATAGATCACTACAACATATCAACATCCTACACACAAAGGATACATATCGCAGTACAAAGTATAGTGAGAAAAATCACCTCACAAGAGAGTAGACAAAAACAATGGCTCACACAGAAGTATATATTGGAACTATTAACCACCTATACATCAATTAGAGGCAAATCCTCAATCTAAAATCTATAAACCTCAAGTTGACCAAGTTAGCACATTTTGTATATTTATTATTAATATGATTACTGATAAATAATATCAGTTCTTATATTTAATTAGGGAATAATCATTGTTTTGCGAAAGTAACAATTAAAAGAGAGTATAACTAGTTATTATATCATATAGTATGATTTAATAAGTCATGTACAGAGTTTTGGACACTTTG
The DNA here is from genome assembly GCF_052625555.1 of Lactuca saligna. NCBI lineage: Eukaryota > Viridiplantae > Streptophyta > Magnoliopsida > Asterales > Asteraceae > Lactuca > Lactuca saligna. The sequence goes on along the minus strand of NC_136421.1, from coordinate 134,945,806 downwards.
GTTAACCATGATTAAGGTAATGAGTTAACATACCATGGTTAATAAACTAGCTAGACATTTTTTGTCTCTTCCTTATGGCATGACCAAATTTTTTATTATGGCATGGAGATTGCTTGTCAACCACCATACCTTGTCTCCCATGCTTCTAAAAGGCTAGAGTTGATTTATATTATTTTAATGTAAATGCATTTCTTGCATGGGAGTATACAAGGATGGATTTTGCACGAAGTCATAGCTTCTTCTTCTCTATCCTCCTCTCTCTTTCTTTTGAAGTCAGTTTGGTGATTTAAAGCTTCCTTGAGTTGTTTCATTTAGTGCTTATTTGATTTAAGTGCTTAAAGGCTTAAGACACTCATGAATAAATGAAAGAACATGCATTCCAAGTGTCTTATCTTGACGGTGGATACTTGTAGAAAAAATCATCTTTGATTTTTCCATCTTTATCAACACCCCAAAACCAAGTGGGTTCAAAGGCTCCAAAGTTTGTCATTCTAAAAAAATCTATGGTTGTTTTTAATATCATTCTAATCTCTATAAATGCATCCTAGATGATTTGGTTTTATTATAAACTAAAAAATAAAGGTGTTATTTTTTAAGACTTCCATTGCAGTTTTTATGAAATACACTATTTTGTATGAAAACTCATCAGTGGTATCAGAGCCATCTCTTATATGTTACATGATTTTTTTTTATGTTTGATAATCATTGGTTTTTGGAAAACAAGCATGGATTTCTTTTGGTTAAGAAAAATCCATATTTGTCTTCTTTGTCAACTTATTGGTTAAAATTGTTTATTTTTATATATAACCAATTTTCATTCATTTTGGTTATATAAAAGTTTTATTAGAAAAAAATGAAGAGTTGTTTGTTATAATATTTGATATGTTGTTGTATATAAACAAACCATCTAGACCTTTGTGTTCTGTTTGGTTGATATTTATTTATTCATAAGATGTAATAGTTATATAGATATTTTTCATTTGTTGATTTGTTGTAGTAAATTAGTTAGACTAGTTGTAATTCTTTTTAAATGTAACAATAAGAAATGACCACCTTGAAGATCACTTAACCACTTGAAACCATAATCCCAACCATGAGTTACTACTCTAGGTTTTGGGCTTAATTATAGTCTTAATGGTTTAAGTTCTACAACCTTTACAACATGAAGATTTAAAGTTCTTTTGCAAAAAAGAGTTTTTTTGGCAAATGGGATCTGGAAGACCTTTTAAAGTGTCCCTTAAGTCCTTTAGAAAATACTTAATAATTCTTCTGATGGCTCACAAAAATTATTTTTAGACATGGTTTGGTTTATACACATTTTAATGCAGTCATGTGATGTTTATTTTATGTTAGTATATGTTATGTTTTATGTATAAAAATGGTTTTTACAAGTTAAATAACATTTTATCATAAAATAATATCACTTGGAGTTTGAGTGAAAAATATTTAAGAGATAAAATAAGATATTTATAAATGAATATTTATAAAAACCTTTTACCGGTTAGCGGTTAAAAATCATTTTTTTTGAAAATAGTTTTATTGTAAAACTTATAAATACTTAAATTTAAAATATTTAAAATGCTTTAAAAAGTATTTAAACATTATATAAACTCCATGTATTTAAAATAAATAAGGGGGTTTAAAAAAAAAGAAAAAAAAAACTAAAATAGGTTTATAGCGTTATAACGACAAATAATAAAACTAGTGATTATTTTTTGCGTTGAAACTTAATATATGATAGTTTTGTTTTAAAGATCACGCAACATGTTGATATTATGTTTTATGCATGTCAAATGAGATTTAAAACATAAGTATCATCACCAAGTTTTGGTTTGTCAAAATATGACTTTATCGTAAGATGTATAAATTTGAGTTTATAAAATATAATGAGTTTATTCTACAAATTTATAAACTCATAAGATTTTGATTGTTAAAAATAGATTTAAAATAAATATTTTAGAACTAATACAAAAACTCTAAGTCTTAAGTATAAAATGAAATTTTACTAAGACGATGACCGGTTCTTAACCGCTCCACGACTAAGCTTTAAAATATCTGATTTTAGTGTATAACTGATCGCGGCTAATGGCAAATAAAATGAAGTTTTAGTTGGTACCTAAAGAACCTTATAACAAGTGATATAAATTTTACAAAAGGGAACATGAATTGTTGGATGCATGCAATATTCATGAAACCATGTTTTTATAACTATAATTGTAAAAAATAAATAAAACCTTTTTCTTAAATATGCAAGTCATTGCCGTCCTTTGGAAGAACATTTGGTATCATTTGTAATGTGTTAGTGGGCGATGGATCACCTAACTACTAGGATTGTCTTATGATGTTCAGGGTAGTTTTGTAGTTCCTAGTGACAAAAGGATTACCTTGTCACTAGTTAGTTGCAATACTACAAGTTGTTTCAAGTATGATGACTTAATCGAAATCGTGTGTGATAAAGGTCACCTAAGCATGAGAGGTCTGATGCATAGTTGGGATCAAGCATACCAAGATAAGCAATAGTTGTTTGGGATCCCATTATCAAGGAGTTACATATCTTATGCAATTAGTAATCGCTGCCTATCGAGTTTGATTAAGTGGATGGGATAAATGTTACCTAACCATTTAATTATTCATTACTTGGATCCTAGACTTTAATAAATTAATGTTTTAGAAACAATAAAGGTATTAATTTTTGAAGACTTAATATTGAGAATACTTAATGAAAATTTGTTAAATTCTAAAAATTCTCTTATTGAGTTTCAAGAGATAGTAACATTTGATGGTTATAATATCTATAGTTGGTATAATACATTGAGGTTCTTCCTTAGGGATAAATAGAAATTATATATATACTAAAAAATACATTCCAAAATAACCTCTACAACTCAGTCAGTCTGATCATGATACTTTGATGGAAGTATTATTGCGGTGGTATTGATGTGTCTCGCATTTACTGGAGTAATTAACATTGACTTGCAGAAAGTTTCGGATAATTATGAAACATATTAGATGTTTCATCAAGTAAAGGAAATATTCATTATGAATAGTAGAAAGTTCTTCAAATATGTTCAAACATTGAATAAAATGAAGATCTAAGAGATTGTGTACTCTAATTGATATACATTTTAGTTAAGGGAAATACAACATAAACCAAAAAATCAAGAACGATCAACTGATTAGTGTTGTTTCTATTGTGGAAGAAACTAGAAGTTGAAAGAGGAACTTCTCCTCTAATCTCATCAAGCTAAGAGTGTCTGACTTGACCAAGACTTCAAATATCTATATGATAGAACTAATTATTTTTCCATCATTCATTTGAGTATGTTATACTTCAGGTGACACTAATAATTGATATTATGTGCTGATGTTTGGAAGAAATAATCAACTGATTACAAAAGCATGGTATTTCGTGTTGAAGATATAACAAGTGTTCTTATAGTATGTATTTAAACAATAGATGTTTTGTACCTATTTTAGTAGGGACATGTAACAGTTGTAATTTATGAATAAATTTAGATTTACTTATCATTTAATGGATGTTCACAATCATATTCTAAAATGATGTATTCTATGTTAAAGAATATTATACCATAATGTTATTTATGAAGTAAGTCCATTAGCTTTCATAATCATCATGACTATATAAATATGAAACACATATACCAACTTCAAAAGGATGGAATTTTTGAAGGAAAATGAATTTGATTCTTTGATATATGTGAATCCTGTTTATATATGAAGAGGATTCACAAGTGTTTTTATGTATTAGTAGTTAAAGAAAAAACGTTTGACAAAGAATTATACATGAGTGATGTATGTAATCTTTTCAATCCATGAATAGATTTGGTGATAGATGCTTAATCAATTTCACTGACAATTTTTATTCGTTATTGTTCAAACCTTTGATTTGCTCGAATTGTTTCATAGTGAAGGTTAAAATACAACTTAATGAGATCATCATTAAACTTTTGTTATGATAAAGAAAATGAGTTTTGTAAGCCAAGTTTTCTTGTAACATCTTAGGAGTTGTGGAATCAATTCACAACTTATTCTGCTAAAAACACTCACTCATCATTAGTATGGTTCTTATGGAACATGATCATTTGGTCACTTGGATCTGTGACATCCCCAAATTCACGGACAGAAAATACCGATTTGTTTATGCTTTGTTTTATAAAATCAGAGTAATCCTTTGATTAAAAGATTTGCGGAATTCGTTCCCAAAACAAAATATGATAAAATTTATCAAAACATTTCTCAAAGAGAATGTATTTTCATTAAATAATAAAACATCGGGATGTCATGTTCCGATACAGACCAAAAGCATAAGCAGTACAATTCGACCTTACAACAATTATTTACAACTACCGGTCTATTATCCAAAATCTTTCATCAAGTCCACCAACTTATACTCTTGTGCCATTACATGTAATGCAAAGAAAACTAAGTGGGTCAGGCTTGGGAGCCTGGTCAGCATATAGGGTTTTCGACCCACAATAATATAATTATTATATTCAATCATTCAATCAATTAATCCAAATTACCCATCCCCGTTATCTCCTTTATTTCTTAAGGATTTACCCTAAGAATCAACTATCCTTTATTCGTTTATTCCTAAGGATTGACCTAAGCAATTGACAGAAAGTCCACCACTACCAAGGTCCTCAAATTACAATCGGTAAACACTTAGTTCAACATAGTTAACGAATACCTAGTTCTAACGCTCCTAGTGGACACTTAATTCAAAACATCTGGTGAATACTTAGTTCTAAAACACTTCGTGAACACACTCAGTTCAACAACACCAAGTGAACATCTAGTTCAAAAATACTTAATGAACACATTGAGTTCAAAAATACCAAGTGAACACATAGAGTTCAAAAATACCTAAAGAACACGTTGAGTTCAAACACCAAGTGAACACATAGAGTTCAAAAATACCTAACGAACACATAGAGTTTAAATACACCAAGTGAACACATGAAGTTCAAAATACCTAATGAACATGTTGAGTTCAAAAACACTTATTATTTCACCTCACATCAACTATTTCATCTACCCATGTTCTATCCAACATATTTGTAGATGTAAACACATATACAATTTAAATCTTTTAAAACCTGTATAGAACATTAATTCAACATCCATCTCAAGTAAACAACCAATGTATAAACACATAGCACATACTTCATATCTATGTGTTAGAAGAAAGTAGCTACACACTCACTTGATAAGACGATGATCGGACAACACCTCGTATCTTAAAATAATCTTTTCTGATAAAACCGGGACGTTTTCTCCAAAATCGGGCTTCTCGTGGGCAGAGTTTTCGCTAGAAAACTCTTTTTCCCAGGATCTTCGGGGCTTCGGGACTTGCTTCGGGTGTAGGGATTTATATAATAGGGTTAGGGGGTAATTCTTGAAAAGTAGAAGAAAGAAAAAGGGGCGAAGAAAGAAAATTAGCAATAAAATCGGCAATCCTCGCATCTTATTTATAGGGTGATGATCATCGGTTACGCTAGGCGTAACTTCAGAGTACGTTGGGCTTACTCCCTCTTTTATGCGTACGCTTACGCTAGGCGTACGCCTGGTACGGTGGGCGTATCGGGTGGATCAGACCGGAGGAGTTCGAGGCTACAACGTGGCTCATCCATGGCCAAGAACACGAGTACGCTGGGCGTACTCCTAGAACGTTGTGCGTACTGGCTTGTCGACATGTACGCCGGGCGTACCCTTTAAGTATGCTGAGCGTACTTTGTATTTCCAAACTTCTAAAAGCCGTATATTTTGTGTACGAGCTCCGTTTGTGACGTTCTTTATATCCACGCATAGGCGATACTATGATCTACAACTTTCATTTAGACTATGTCGGCTAGTTTTGATTTTATTTTTAATATTATATTTTTAACAGGCTGGGACAGGAAAAGTCCGTTAAAAAGTTCATAACTTCTTCATCCGACGTTCGTTTTCATCTGTCTTTTTACCGTTTCACTATCATTAACGAGATCTTCGCTTCTCATTTAGAATGTTTCGGCTGAAAATCACTCGATCTAAAATTCGAGTTTCGGGCTGCACACTGCTAAGCTGAAACATAGAAAGATCATAACTTCCTCATACGAAGTCAGATTTGGACACTCTTTTTATGCATGCTCTCGGTTTAACGTATTCTACGACTTTAGTTTAGATCACTAAGGCTAAAAGTCTCTCCATTATAAATTCACTTTTTATGTCACACAGTGTCGTGTTGGTTCTGTCGCGAAACTTCAACAGGTCATAACTCCTTCGTTATAACTCGGATTTCAGCGTTCTTTATATGTATGGAATCCTTGTAACATATACTACAACTTAGTTTAAGATTACTCCTTCTAGATAATCTTCCATCAAAAATTCATTTTTGACGCTTATCGTCTCTAAATTGACTAGCCTTAATCTACGGGCGTTACAATTATCTCACCCTTAGGATGATTACGTTCGAAATCATCAACGAAATAGGGCTTGCATAATGATTCCATACGTTATCTCTTCATCCTAGGTAATAATCGTAACTTCTATGTTTTCTCGAAAGAGTATCTTACTCTAGGGCTTCTTGACTGCAGACGATGTTGAATCTTGCATCTGCTTATCGTACTATGTTGGGCTTTCAATCATAACCTTTAGGTTACAAAATAAGTCCTTATTGGGGGCTCCTTCTTCTTCTTAGGATAAATAATTTCCTTTATTTATTGTAACAGACCGATGGGTCGTACTGTAATGACCTCTCATCGGATGATGAAACGCTTAAACTCAGGCCTTTTAGAGTTAAATTCCAAAATGGAATATACCTTCCTTCATATTCTAATGTGATATAATCACATTTTTGCATGTAGCATTTCTAACTTCTAACTTCTTTAACAACGAGCACAATAATATTGATCGCATTGATTTCAATCTTTTGACTTACGTCAGATGTTACATCGAACTTGGTCCTCTGAACCATGTAACAAACTCATCGTAGTCGGACTCAATTTGAGATGGACACTAGGGTTGGAATAAAAACCATCTTACCAGTCATTACTGAAACAAGGGTAATGACATACTAGAATAAAACATAATTAATTACTAGATTCTTGGTAACCTTGTGACTTTCCCTAATCCAAGCGTGAGTCTTGTGCTTCCGGTAGTATAAGCCTCTACTACCATTCACACTTACTCTTACTCATCCCAAGTATTGTCTCGTAGTTAACCAAGTCACCATACAACAAAAAAAATCACACAATTATCCAACACATTAGATATTAACACCATAGATATCACATAGACATCTAACCCATAAATATCACATAGATATCAAAACCAAGGTTTATATTATTTCTCGAAACGATTAGACAAACGTTCAAATTAACCCTACACTATGCCGCTAATAGGCTACACTTCTAGATACTAGCCATATCTTAATACGAAGTTTTCATCCTTGATTTCTCGTATTGACATCTGCTTCGTCAAGGATCATGTGGAATGCCTTTGGCTTTGCTGGTTCTTTCTTCTTTGGACAATTGATCGAGATATGCCCTTTTTTTGTTAGACTCATAACACACTTTCTTACTAGATGCACACTCATTGGTGCAGTGCCCGAACTTTTAACACTTGAAACATGTGACCTCCTCGCCACATCTTCCCAAATGTTTATTCTTGCACTTATCACACCATCTTGCTTCATCTCTTCCTCCTTCGAACTTTTTCGAAACAAACTTTGAGAATTTTCTCTTCTCCTCGGATCTTGGGGATCCCTCAAACTTTGTTTTCTCACCAACTTTAACCTAGTTGGTGGTTCTACCCTTGATCATTTCTTCGACGAACTTAGATGGCCTCATCAAGGGTAGGTGTATGGCGTACTGGCATTGTGTACTCCCATAGTAGTCCCTTTGCATACCTATCTATCTTCGCCAGATCGTCTGGGACAATGCGCAGAGAAAACTCCATCTTATCTGTGAAGGCATTGGTGTATTCATCAATGGACATGCTGTCCTTCTTTAATGTCAGGAATTGGTTCTCTAGTTCTAGCAGCTCTTGGGCCGAGCAGAACTTTCGTTTGAGTTGCACCAAAATTTTTGCCCTAGTCAGTTGCAATGGCTCGTTGGGGCTTATGGTTTTCCCCAGAGTGTTCCACCAGCGAACAGCACTGCCTCTGAACTGGTGCACTGCATATGTGGTTTGTAGCTTGCCCTTGCAACCACATGTTATGAACGTCAACTCCATCTGCGATATCCAATCCATAACTCCAATTGGGTTTTCTTTTCCTGTGAAAGTCGATGGCTTGCAAGTTAGAAAATCTTTGTACTTGCACCCATTTCTTTCGACCCCGTCGTCTGGGTTGTTTCTCGTAATCACTGGCGGATCGGCTTGACCACCGATCCCACTATAGTTCCCTCTTTCCAACTGGCATGCATTCACTTCGGGATCTTCAACTTGTATTGAAAGTTCTTCCTGATTCTGCCAAGCAGGCATCTAGTTTCTTCCATCTGACGATCCAACATTGTTTGAATCATCAATTGTACTCTATCCATTGTTATCGGATCAGGTGCTGCTGTTGCAACAACTACTTGTTCAATCACAGGTGGTTGGTTCTTGTTTTCATTCACATTTCTAGCTCCACTTCTGGTTCTTGCCATTTTTGATCTATACACTGAATAAGGTGAATTTAGATCTCTATTTTGATAGACGTTCAAATCATCCTTATCACTCCGAAACGTTTACATGGTAGTTCTAATATCGTAGTCGTATGCTTGGAATCCTAAACACATAAGGTTTCCAGATCCGGTCAAAAACATACCATAGATCCGAACAACAATTCCATATATGAAAAACGTATAGCATTTAGCACATAAAAGCATTTATGGCATCTTCCCTAAAATATACTAGTGCTCGTGTCTAAGATATGGTAGACACTCATCTCACAATCATCGCTTAGCATTCTAAGTTTAAGTCTAGAATCCTATAAATTCCTAATTCGCTTAAACTAATGCTCTAATACAACCTGTGACACCCCCAAATTCACGGCCAGAAAAGACCGATTTGTTAATGCTTTGTTTTATAACATCAGAGTAATCCTTTGATTAAAAGATTTGCAGAATTCGTTCCCAAAACATAATATGATAAAATTTATCAAAACATTTCTCAAAGAGAATGCATATTCATTAAATAATAAAACATTGGGATGTCATGTTCCGATACAGACCAAAAGCATAAGCAGTACAATTCGACCTTACAACAGTTATTTACAACTACCGGTCTATTATCCAAAATCTTTCATCAAGTCCATCAACTTATACTCTTGTGCCATTACATGTAATGCAAAGAAAACTAAGTGGGTCAGGCTTGGGAGCCTGGTGAGCATATAGGTTTTTCGACCCACAATAATATAATTATTATATTCAATCAATTAATCCAAATTACCCATCCCCGTTATCTCCTTTATTTCTTAAGGATTTACCCTAAGAATCAACTATCCTTTATTCGTTTATTCCTAAGGATTGACCTAAGCAGTTGACAGAAAGTCCACCACTACCAAGGTCCTCAAATTACAATCGGTAAACACTTAGTTCAACATAGTTAACGAATACCTAGTTCTAACACTCTTAGTGGACACTTAATTCAAAACATCTAGTGAATACTTAGTTCTAAAATAGTTTGTGAACACACTCAGTTCAACAACACCAAGTGAATACATCTAGTTCAAAAATACTTAATGAACACATTGAGTTCAAAAATACCAAGTGAACACATAGAGTTCAAAAATACCTAATGAACACGTTGTGTTCAAACACCAAGTGAACACATAGAGTTCAAAAATACCTAACGAACACGTAGAGTTCAAAATACCTAATGAACACGTTCAGTTCAAAAACACTTATTATTTAACCTCACATCAATTATTTCATATGCCCATGTTCTACCCAACATATTTGTAGATGCAAACATATATACAGTTTAAATCTTTTAAAACCTGTATAGAACATTAATTCAACATCCATCTCAAGTAAACAACCAATGTATAAACACGTAGCACGTACTTCATAGCAAATACTTCATATCCACGTGTTAGAAGAATGTAACTACACACTCACTTGATAAGACGATGATCGGACAACACCTCGTCTCTTAAAATAATATTTTCCGATAAAACCGGGACATTTTCTCCAAAATCGGGCTTCACGCGGGTAGAGTTTTAGCTCGAAAACTCTTTTTCTCGGGATCTTCGTGGCTTTAGGACTTGCTTCGGGTGTCGGGATTGATATAATAGGGTTAGGGGTAATTCTTGAAAAGTAGAAGAGAGAAAAAGGGGTGAAGAAAGAAAATTAGCAACAAAATCAGCAACCCTCACATCTTATTTATAGGGTGCTGATCATCGGGTTACGCTGGGCGTAACTTCAGAGTACGCTGGGTATACGCCTGGTACATTGGGCGTATCGGGTGGATCAGACCGGAGGCGTTAGACGCTGCGATATGGCTCATCTGTGGCCAAGAACACGAGTACGTTGGGTGTACGCCTGGTACACTGGGCATACTGGCTCGTCGACATGTACTTTGGGCGTACCCTTTAAGTACGTTGGGCGTACTCCGTATTTCGAAACTTCTAAAATCCGTATCTTTCACATACGAGCTCCGTTTTGGATGTTCTTTACATCCACGCATAGGGGAGACTATGCTTGTCACACCCCAAAACCGAAACGGCGGAAATGTTCTGGGGTGGATGACATCATGTCAAGTATCACAACACATGCATTATAGTAAATCAAGTACAACAAAACATTGCATTAATAGTAATAGTTTTACAAGGTTACATTACAACAATTTAAAGTAATACAAGTAATAGAATAAATACAACATGGTACAAAGCTATCTTCATCAACAGCTCCGGGGATGTACCTGTCTAATGCTAACCTGAGAATACAAGTTATTTGAAAAGCGAGTATCAGCATTTTTACAATGCTGGTGAGTTCATAAGTATTTAGTGTCATTTAGTCAAATAACTTTATAAAGCAATAGTTTAAGTGATTTCAGTGTATTAGTGTTCTTTCCAGAAAATCCTATATTTTCTTTAATACAAGCAGCCTTCTACCAAGACTGGTCAGTGTAATGTGGTAGGAAGAAGTTTCCCTTAATTGCTAATAATATCAAAATACTGAATTTGATTATTAAAGAAAGCAGAGGCATCAGGGAATAACATATGCCTCAGCAGTGAGGACTGCTGACTAAGGCAAAAGAGTCATAGACTCCAGGAAAGTATCGAACTAACGACACGCCTGGTTTAGTCTAACAAATGGAGAAACAGACCCCAGAAGGTACCAAATGAAAGGTACAACTGGTAAGGTCTAAAACAGAGATAACAGACCCCAGACGGTATCAAATGAAAGATACATCTAGCAAGGTCAAAACAGTGTGACTCTGAAAAAGGTGACATCAGCATACAGTGTAAATCGCTGACGAAATACTGTTACCTTAAAACCATGAATTATAAGGAAACCCAGGATACTCGTAACCATACTGACTAGAGTTCTAGACGCTCTACAAGCATTTATATTATGTGACATTTGTCACCCCTTGGCTTGGTAGGCCGTGGACTGTAGCTAGCAGTCAGGGTGCGGGGTTGTCAATCCCGTATAGGCCTATACACACAATGTCCGCTCTCCCTACAGGAGACTCTGGTTACCAACTAGACGATGGAGAAGGCCGCGTCCCGAAGATGCATCCCAAATAAAGGATAGTGTGTTACTAGGAGGGAGTGGGTTTCTTATGTAAGTGTAGACTAGAGGTATAGATTCTTAACTGAATTGACTGAAGAAAACTCGTATGTCTATGCTCGTATACATAATATATAACTAATGAATCGAACGACCTTCAGATGGACATCCGATCCCACCAGACCACATCTCAACGAAGAAAAGGAAATAGGGCGGACAAGCCTTCCTAAGTCCTTCAATCATTATTTATATGCATCTATACAAGTATAAACATACATCTAACTACGCTTGAGTGTGTATCATACAGTGAAGTATAAGTGTACAGTGGAACATCTGAGTTGTGAAGTATAAGTGTACAGTGGAACATCTGAGTCGTGAAGTATAAGTGTACAGTGGAACATCTGAGTCGTGAAGTATAAGTGTACAGTGGAACATCTGAGTCGTGAAGTATAAGAGTACAGTGGAACATCCGAGTCGTGAAGTATAAGAGTACAGTGGAACATCCGAGTCGTGAAGTATACGTGTACTGTGTGGGATAATCGAACCATGAAGTATAAGCGTACCAAGTATAAGTGTATCACGAAGCAGAGACGACAATAAGTGATGTAAGAATGTCTATCAAGTATAAGTGGAGTAAAGTCGTTATCCAGTATAAGTGAAGGAGAAATTGTATCACTAAGTAAGAGCGTGAATAAGTATAAGCGACTATAGGTATAAGTGAAAGTGTTACCGAGTCAGAGTATAAAATAAGTATAAGTGAAGCAGCAGTATTTTATAAGTAAAAGTATACGTCGAAAAGGGAAATCTTTAATGAAAAATCTTTATGTACAGAGAAAATCATAAATTGTATTCCTTCGTAAAATACGTTTAAAACCTTAGAGGATCTTTCATAAACCAGTTTAGAATGAATTTGAATAAATCAGTATAAGTAAAAGTTATGAAACAGGTAAAAATCTTTTTAGTGTCCCACTCGGTAAAACAGTGTAAAGTGGTAAAATCTAGTGCATGCGGGTTATCAATCATATGCGATTGACATGATAACTGGCATGTTTAACTTGTATCCCCCCCTATAAAACATTTAAAAGCATTTAAAAGGTTCATTAAGGGGTATGAACTCACCTGGTGTAAGTAGGTCCAACGAGAGTGCTGATTGGGCGTTCGGGGGTCACGCAAGGACTTGAACACACACAAGGACCTATTTTAACATATGATAACATATGTTCACATACAATTAGCATATAATATACTAATTAAACAATTATACACACTCAAAGGAGTGGAAAACACTTTTGGTTGAGTGTTTGGGGTCCCGGGTAGCATTTACGGGTGCTAAGGGTCTCTTATCAGTTGTGGGACTTTGCTATACTCACATGTCAAGTGTGTAAATGGATTTAAAACACCAACATGGACCAAACAAGGAGTTTACAGCCCAACCTAAGGGAGTTTACGGCCGTAAACTCCCAAGGTCCTATTCTTGGGTGTTTGATGCTTCTAGCTTGTTCATTGAATTATTCTAAGCATTTTTCCTAAAGGGCATGAGTGGATTTGAGGTTCCTAAGGGCCTTATAATTGAGTTTACGGCCTAAGAACAACTCCTAAATGAGTTTACGGCCGTAAACTCTAAATCATTGAGTTTGGTGATGTTTCAAGCCCCTAATGCCTTTCTAGTGATTTCTAATGAAGTTTGATGCTATTTTGGGTGATTAAAACCAACATTTGAGGGGGTTTTGGGGAGTTTACGGCCTAGATAAATGCTTGGGCCATAAACTCCAAGAAATCCCTCATTTCCCTTGTGTTTAAGCCCTTAGATCCTTCCTAACATTTTATAGAGATAGCCTATGGTCATTTGGGGGACAAAAACTAACTTTTGGGCATGATTTAGGGTGTTTACGGCCTAGACCTTTGCCTGGGCTGTAAACTCCTTTCTTTAAATCATTTTGGAGTGTTTCAAGTGTCTAAACTCAAGAGGAAATGTCCCTAAATTATGTAATAAGCCCTAGGATGAGTTTGGGAGTGTTTTGGGGGCATTTTGACATGGTTTGGAGGTGTTTACGGCCTAAGCATGTGCTTGGGCCATAAAATCTCTTTTATGCCCTCAATCTTTGTGTTTTGATGTTTAAACACTCCTAGGCTAGATCCCTAATTAGTTTCCAAGCTTATGGACAAGTTTAGAGGCATGTTTGGCATCAGTTTAGGGGTTTACGGCCCTAGCGTGTTCCTGGGCTGTAAACTCCTTATTCCATGCCTTCTTTGATGATTTTTGGGTTATAAACATAAATCACTATGTTTAGATTAAACTAGGGTAAGCGGACTTACAATTTGGAAGCGGTTGGTTGCGGTTTCGGGGCGAAAACGGGTCTAGAGAGAGAGTATATAGAGAGAGTGTAAAAAAGTCTCCAATAGACTCCACTCACCCTTATATAGGGTTTTGAGTCAGGGCACAGTGGAAATTTTACCCGATACTGCCGTTAAACGGGGCCTTTGGTCGCACCCGATTTAGTGGTCGTAACACAAAACTTGACATTTTCCAGCTTAATGGAAATGTGTGTCCTGTGTTTTTATTTCCTTTTATCATGACTTAACGGCTTGTTAAAGGTAATCAAATGGAAATGTTTATTAAACTGACGCCCTCTAATTAACGGAACTTTTGAACAGTGGAATATTCTGTTAGCGGTAACGGAGAAATGTAACGGGACAACTTGGGTTGTCACATCATCCCCCCGTTAGAGGGAATTTCGTCCCGAAATTCAGATCTAGGCAAGGAAGTAGGTATGAATGGCCAAGTGGAGGTAAGAGAGTACTTCCTATGTGGTTGTTCTCGCATTCCCAAGTGCTCTCTGGTCTGTGTTTGTCATTTCAACAGACCCTCGCGTACGGGATGCAGATTTCGTCTTGCGTAGCTAGTGGGTTCCAAATGGTGTATCTACAAGATTAGGGTTCTCGATGGATTCTATCAAGATGAGTGAGGCACGAAGAGTGTTATCGGGAATTCACGTATCAAGTCTAAGAAGTGAGTCGATCGAATGTGAACCTTGTGGTATATCCGAAAGTAGTAGCAGCCTGTAAAGGGTCGGACCATGTCTCCATGAGGATTCTCGGATGGTCCTAAGCTCTCGGAAAGGAGTAGAGATTTTCAGTACCAAGAACTTAGTGTACTTATGTGGCAAGATCAACACTGGCGTGATCGCCATTACGGAGTTCCTAACGTTCTCACTTGTACTAGATGTGTAGTCCTTCAGGTTAGTCCTTAGGAAGCTCAGGTGGTCTTTGGTTTCGTGTTTTCTTTCAACTGGCTGATAGAGACTTTCTAGATCGTCGAGTGGGTTGCGTGACTATGGTTATCGGTTTGCTATAGAGTGCCTATCTCGCGTTTGTGCAAAAAGAACTTGCACTAAGAATCTCGAGATACGGAAACCCCGAGGGTCGGAGAGATAGGGCTTCACTAGACGAGCGTTGGGCTATCTCGGGCGGTGGTTCTACTATCTGTGCGCAAGATTGTACTCGTGGAACACCTAACAGTCCGATGAATCTCTAAGACTGCGGTTTATTCTAGCGCGAAAAGTGTATGTTCCTGCATAACCCTTCGACTAACACCAGGGCTGGTGTCAAGTCTATAATCTCTTCGGGATTTGGGTCACGAGGTTCAATGCAACTACTATTGCACTTTGGTCAAGTAGTCTTGGCTGCGAAGGTTATCCTATGGGTTCTCGGCATTCTAGTGTCCTCTTCGGAGAATGCATTTCATCGTCTACAGGGCGACGGCGATTTCCTCCATGCAATAGGGTGGAGGATGATAGGCACCACTTATCTGTAACGAGGTGGACGAAGTGCCTGAGTAGTGCGGGCATATACTGCAACTACTCATCCGAAGGTTCTAAGTTTTCATGGTCTAGGTAGAATCTAGTGATTATAGAATCTTCTCACTCGGAACTCTTAAGAGTTCTACCCGTAGTGATTTTCTTGACTCGGGTTCCTATTTTATTGAATAGGGTGAAAGTGTTTTGCGAAGAGGTCCGTGGTAGAGCTCATGCTTAGTCTAACCACAAATATCGGGTGTATGCGAGCAGTATACGATTGAGGTCAGTAGGACATTCAGCTGTGCGACTCCACCCCAAACCCACAACCCAATGAGGAACAGGGAATAGGGAGGAAACACACACCTTAAATCTTTTTGATCTCGATTATATACCACCTTTATGCATATACCTATTTATAGTGATCAGTCTCATGAGTTCTGTTCTCTAGGTTCACGAACCTAATGTGCGAGGTGCGAAGGGTTTTCCGAGGGAATCTACGGAGTATGCTTCGGTTGGTTGTTGTCTTCTGGAGTATCTTGTAGTGTGTTTCGCTTCGGTGTTCATCTGACTACGAGGGGTCGGTCAACAGTGTATGGTATCTTCCCTTGGGTGCTTCAGAAGGTTTGAGATAAGAGGGACGATTGACGGATCATATTAAGTTGGTTTATTTGTGTTAGGTTCAGGTTCGGAAGAACCTTTATTTGCCAATATGGCTATGGAGAAAGTTCTTTTTACACAACACTTAGGGATTTACATACGGTTGCACGAAATCAAATCATGATCAATAGAGTCGTCGAAGTTGGCATACTCCGACATGATATAAAGTGAAGATCGATAGAGTCATGTGCCGAACAGGCACACCAGTTCGAGGCGTTTCGGGTTTCGTCCTACGTATCACTACCACAGATACTTGGACCGATAGATTCGACGCGGAACTATAGAGAGTTCTAAGTGTTTCCGAATAGAGTATCTTTTCATGAACGGGTTCTCACAAGGCTTTTCTATAATTGCCTCCCATATACTAGTCATGTACATTTAAGGTGGGGAGGACTGTTGACTGAGCGACCCCGCCCTAAATCCACAACCAAACGAGGAACAGGAGATGAGGCGACATTTGGTCACTCTAGGTCTGTCCATCTTAAATATACATGGCCGTAATGTATATGTTTAGCCACTATAGTTTTACCTAATGAATTTTTATAACAGTGCTGCGACTTTCGCCTTACTGGAAAGAATTTGCATATGAATTAGTCTTTTATTGTTCTTAGCTTTGTTATCTGAGATCGAGAGTCGTACCAAAGATCTACCGAGTTCCTTGCCGCTTCTCCCTAAGCAGTAGTGTCAGGATCCTTCTGTGTCTTTGTCTTTTCCTTCGGTTGGGCAGTCCTTCTTGAAGTGTCCAAACTCACCATGTAGGCGGCAAACCTGTGTGGCCGCCGCATTGGCGATTGATGCAATACGTTCCACCGGAGTTCTGCATATGCGAGCAGTATGCCCCTTCATGTGGCACCTAGCACAATATAGTTTTCGGTAGGCACCATGATGATGGTAGCTGCACCTGATGTAGTGGGGAAGGTCTCCTAGATACGGTCTTCTTGGAGTTGGGAGGGAAGGGTTGGCAGGGGTACGGACTGCCTCAGCTCGTTGCCCTTCGGAAGGTCCTTGAGCCGAGGTACTTCCCTCCTCTATCTTGAGTTTTCTCTTTAGTGGGTTTAGTTGAGGTTTTTGGGTGGCTGAGTATGGAAGTGTGGGTTGATGTTGTCCATTGTCAGGATTGGAATTTCCAACGGGCACCTTGCTAACATTGGCGTTGTTAGCATTCCGGTGAGCCATGACAGCTGCTACGGCTGCTGAAACTGCAGCTTGGAACATAGCTTCATCAAATAGGAGAGTAGGTTTCTTGCTTGTGGATTGGTTACGCTCTTCGGTGGCATGGTTTTTCCTACACGGAAAGGAATACAAGGTAATGAGAGACGATGGTTAACCCTGGACGTTTCTGTCCTGAACGTATTAGGCATAATATTTTTCCCGTGCCTCGGGTATTGGTTGTCTGAGTGTCGACCTACATCCCTATGATGTAGTCCTGGTAATCGAAGTGAATGTATGAGTGTCAGAAAAAGGCCATAAGATGCGAGTCGTTCCTACTAAGTTACCTTTATACTGAGAAAGGTTTCACTCTCCGGCCTGGAGAGATTTGAGAACAGTTTGGAACGAAACTGCGGAAAGAGAGGTTCATGAGGGCTTATGGCTAAACAACCTCACAGAGGTGTGGGGATCCGCTCTTAGTGTATTACTGGCAACGGGAACAAGGCGATTTACCTAACACATAGCGTGAGCAATGTAATCACTAACTCACTAAATTGTATTATTTTATGGGTGTATTATCGTGACGAACATGAGGAAAAGACACTTTTCGGGTTCCACGTATTGGCTCCCTCGGTCTGCCTCGTATCTTTGACTGGAATCGGCGTTGGTTTCCTTCGGGTAGTTTCCTAGGATTCTCCTCTCGTATGGACATATTGAATTTCTACTCCGCCTTCCTTCTGATTCCAACCCTGGGTGTCATCACTTCGCAATGGATGACTGAGAATATCCGAAGTTTAGGCGAGTCTCTCACCGATGTCCCTAAAAGAACATGGGCACTTGGTGTATTTAATAGTCTCGACCCAGTTCATTTATTTCTGAACAGGAAATATTCTCAATGAACTTCTTCGGGGTCGGGATCAACTCTTATGTTATGCACTGAAGTGGGTAGGGTTTTCTACAGGCTTCGTGCGAGAATGGAAATGTCTAAAGAATCCTAATAGATTATTAACATTTTGCTGGATGATCCACATCGAGTCCTGCTACGATTACACAGGGTATACAAATCATATATAGCTTAGATCCGATAGGCCTTCGAATATGTGATACTACTCTAGAACCACATCCCAACGAGGAAAAGGAAATAGAGTGAAACCACACATTCTTAGCCTATGGGGTCCTTATTATGTATAACCTTGGAAGTATACCCTCTGTAGTTGTAGGTATGTCAATAAGGATCTTTTAGTTCTCACACCAGGTTATCTATGTATCCTAAATACCCCTATGGTATTTCTAATTCTTGTTTGGTTCTTATCTTTGAATATGGGTTCTGGGATTAGTGTGGATCTTTTAGTGTTCCAAAATACTCCTATAGTATTTTAACTTTATGTTTGGCTCTAACAATCCTAGTCGGTAAGTTTCAGACCTGTTGCACACCACCATCACTCCCGAGCACACGTTCATTGCATCTCGAATAAAGGTAGTTGATCAGGTTACATTTATTCCAGCGTACGATTACATAACTGCCCAGATTTGTCTGTAGTGCTCAACATCCGAAGACTTTTATTCTTGTTCTTCTTGTGATACTTGTGTTCGAGTGCTTAGATTCCGGATGTTATTATACTTTGGTAAAATATGGTTATATTTTAAAGTATAATTCTTGGTCAGAGTGTTTTATCCCTTTTGTATTGATAGGCTGTATATCTTTTATGAATTGATATACTTAGCTCACTATAAACAATGCTCTGATACCAATCTGTCACACCCCAAAACCGAAACGGCGGAAACGTTCTGGGGTGGATGACATCATGTCAAGTATCAAAACACATGCATTATAGTAAATCAAGTACAACAAAACATTGCATTAATAGTAATAGTTTTACAAGGTTACATTACAACAATTTAAAGTAATACAAGTAATAGAATAAATACAACATGGTACAAAGCTATCTTCATCAACAGCTCCGGGGATGTACCTGTCTAATGCTAACTTGAAAATACAAGTTATTTGAAAAGTGAGTATCAGCATTTTTACAATGCTGGTGAGTTCATAAGTATTTAGTGTCATTTAGTCAAATAACTTTATAAAGCAATAGTTTAAGTGATTTCAGTGTATTAGTGTTCTTTCCAGAAAATCCTATATTTTCTTTAATAAAAGCAGCCTTCTACCAAGACTGGTCAGTGTAATGTGGTAGGAAGAATTTTCCCTTAATTGCTAATAATATCAAAATACTGAATTTGATTATTAAAGAAAGCAGAGGCATCCGGGAATAACATATGCCTCAGCAGTGAGGACTGCTGACTAAGGCAAAAGAGTCATAGACTCCAGGAAAGTATCGAACTAACGACACGCTTGGTTTAGTCTAACAAATGGAGAAACAGACCCCAGAAGGTACCAAATGAAAGGTACAACTGGTAAGGTCTAAAACAGAGATAACAGACCCCAGACGGTATCAAATGAAAGATACATCTAGCAAGGTCAAAACAGTGTGACTCTGAAAAAGGTGACATCAGCATACAGTGTAAATCGCTGACGAAATACTGTTACCTTAAAACCATGAATTATAAGGCAACCCAGGATACTTGTAACCATACTGACTAGAGTTCTAGACGCTCTACAAGCATTTATATTATGTGACATTTGTCACCCCTTGGCTTGGTAGGCCGTGGACTGTAGCTAGCAGTCAGGGTGCGGGGTTGTCAATCCCGTATAGGCCTATACACACAATGTCCGCTCTCCCTACAGGAGACTCTGGTTACCAACTAGACAATGGAGAAGGCCGCGTCCCGAAGATGCATCCCAAATAAAGGATAGTGTGTTACTAGGAGGGAGTGGGTTTCTTATGTAAGTGTAGACTAGAGGTATAGATTCTTAACTGAATTGACTGAAGAAAACTCGTATGTCTATGCTCGTATACATAATATATAACTAATGAATCGAACGACCTTCAGATGGACATCCGATCCCACCAGACCACATCTCAACGAAGAAAAGGAAATAGGGCGGACAAGCCTTCCTAAGTCCTTCAATCATTATTTATATGCATCTATACAAGCATAAACATACATCTAACTACGCTTGAGTGTGTATCATACAGTGAAGTATAAGTGTACAGTGGAACATCTGAGTCGTGAAGTATAAGTGTACAGTGGAACATCTGAGTCGTGAAGTATAAGTGTAAGTATAAGTGTACAGTGGAACATCTGAGTCGTGAAGTATAAGTGTACAGTGGAACATCTGAGTCGTGAAGTATAAGAGTACAGTGGAACATCCGAGTCGTGAAGTATAAGAGTACAGTGGAACATCCGAGTCGTGAAGTATACGTGTACCGTGTGGGATAATCGAACCATGAAGTATAAGCGTACCAAGTATAAGTGTATCACGAAGCAGAGACGACAATAAGTGATGTAAGAATGTCTATCAAGTATAAGTGGAGTAAAGTCGTTATCCAGTATAAGTGAAGGAGAAATTGTATCACTAAGTAAGAGCGTGAATAAGTATAAGCGTCATCAAGTATAAGCGACTATAGGTATAAGTGAAAGTGTTACCGAGTCAGAGTATAAAATAAGTATAAGTGAAGCAGCAGTATTTTATAAGTAAAAGTATACGTTGAAAAGGGAAATCTTTAATGAAAAATCTTTATGTACAGAGAAAATCATAAATTGTATTCCTTCGTAAAATACGTTAAAAACCTTAGAGGATCTTTCATAAACCAGTTTAGAATGAATTTGAATAAATCAGTATAAGTAAAAGTTATGAAACAGGTAAAAGTCTTTTTAGTGTCCCACTCGGTAAAACAGTGTAAAGTGGTAAAATCTAGTACATGCGGGTTATCAATCATATGCGATTGACATGATAACTGGCATGTTTAACTTGTATCCCCCCCTATAAAACATTTAAAAGCATTTAAAAGGTTCATTAAGGGGTATGAACTCACCTGGTGTAAGTAGGTCCAACGAGAGTGCTGATTGGGCGTTCGGGGTCACGCAAGGACTTGAACACACACAAGGACCTATTTTAACATATGATAACATATGTTCACATACAATTAGCATATAATATACTAATTAAACAATTATACACACTCAAAGGAGTGGAAAACACTTTTGGTTGAGTGTTTGGGGTCCCGGGTAGCATTTACGGGTGCTAAGGGTCTCTTATCAGTTGTGGGACTTTGCTATTGTAACAACAGCAAAATTCAGGTCAAAATTTAAAATTTTATAAAACCGTAATTAAGTATGCTAAGTGGTAGATATTGTAACAAGGTTTTCATACATATAAAGAACACTAAAATCCGAGTTATAACGAAGAAGTTATGACCATTCTAAGTTTCCCGACAAAAACCGGCAATTCGAAGTTACGTAAAAACGCAAAGTTTCAACAAAACACTTTTTGACCTTAGGTGTCTAAATGAAAGTCATAGATATCGTCAAACCGTAACCGTACATAAAAAGAACGTCCGAATCTGACTTCGTATGAGGAAGTTGTGATTTTTCTAAGTTACAGATATAGCAGTAGACAGCTAAAAACTCGAAATAGAGATCGAGAGACTTTTGGCCAAAACAACCTAAATGAGAATCAAAGGAATCAACAATTCTAGCGCAACGGTAAAAAGTCTGACGAAAACGGACGTCAGATGAAGAAGTTATGGAACTTTAACGGACTTTTCCTGTCCCGACCTATTAAAAATATAATATTAAAAATAAATTCAAAAATAGCCGACGGAGTCTAAACGAAAGTTATAGATCGTAGTCTCACCTTCGCGTGGATATAAAGAACGTCGAAAACGGAGTTCGTATGAGAAAGATATGAATTTTTGAAGTTTGTTAATTAATTTAAATATAAATTAAATTAAATCCCGGTATTATCCGAAGGAGGAGTCACCGGTCCGACCCCTCGTACGCCCAGCGTACTCGGATTCTAGGCTCTGGTTCGTCCACGTCGCTCCAATGTTTCGACCAAGGATGCGCTCATGCATGACGCATGAGTACGCAACGCGTACTCTAAGTACGCCCCGCGTAACGCAACCCCCTCAGACCCCTATAAATAGCATGCGAGGGTGCCGGCCAAAATTGCTAATTTCCTTCCTTTCTCGCGTCGAAGCTCTGCGTTTCAACCCTCGGAATCATCCCAAAGGCCCGGTTTTCATATCCAAGGTGGGAAGAAAGTTTTACACTCCCGAGACTCCCGAGATTTCCTTCCTTTCTCGCGTCGAAGCTCTGCGTTTCAACCCTCAGAATCATCCCAAAGGCCCGGTTTTCATATCCAAGGTGGGAAGAAAGTTTTACACTCCCGAGACTCCCGAGATTTCCCAAGAATCTCGAGAGATCCGCTTTCCCGAAGCGAAACTCTGCCCAGTTTTCCATCTTGCTATCTTCAAGCTTTCAAGTGCGTTCATACCCCTTTCTAACACACTTTAAATACATTTTTAAATACTTTTATACTCTTTTAGGGGGGGGAATACAAGTAAACATACGGTTATTATCGTGTATTTTATAAAGTTTCACTTCACTTATATTATCAAATAAACCACTTGGAACTCATTACTATTATGGAAAACTCTTGTCATACTTTGTGTGCATTAGACTTATACGAAGCATATAATGATCTTTCATTGTTAAATCGTTTTATACATTCTAAAAACTTATGATTTTGCTTTGTAAAACATTTTGAAAAAGGATAAACTTTGCATACAAAACTATCACTTTAATATAAACTTAATTGAGAATCCATGAGACACGTACATCTTCAAACGTTACTTTTCTTTATTAGAAAGTAATGCATCAGGTCCTGTCTATAACCAGAATCTCCCGCGACGAGAACGTGTCAAATGTGTATAGATCTATACGGGAAGTCATGATCCCGCACCCTGACTGTTAGCTACAGTCCGTCTTTTGGGGTGATAGTTGTCATAGCACTGCGACGCCTGAAGAACGTCGTTACAGGCATATTATGTTTAGTATGGTTATAAAACTCATCGGATATACAATTATTATGATATTAAGTTTTGATGAACGAGTAGCTATTAAAACTATTCTTCATCCAACCGCTTCGTTCTTCGCGTAGTTTTATTATATATAAAACTATGACACAACTTACGAGAAACGTCGGTTTCTTGCAATTTTCGGTCTTAGAGACTGCCATTTGTGTGAGGAAAATAAGGGTTTTTCCTGCATACAAACCAAACAACTAATAGGAAAATAAGGGATTTTCCCGGTGCAATCATTTACAACTTATAACACGAACATCTATATGTATCTCATACTTTTATAAGAAAATAAGGGTCTTTCTTGGAAAACACAACAACTCGTATCTCAACCATTAGGGAAAATATGGGATTTCCTGGATCTAATACATTCATTTTCAACACAACAAATCACAACTCTTTACATTTGAAATGCTACGTTTTCTGGAAAACATACACCCATTTTGGAATGGCATCCAATTTTTCTAAACTACTTATGGACTCACCAACTTAATTGTTGACACTTTTTCTTTGAAATAACTTGTATTCTCAGGAAATCGCTAAGCAGGTTTGGAAATCAACTTTTGGGATTAACGTGCTGGCGTTAATTACTTCTTTTGGAATGATGTTTATGTATTTAACTTTTGAACATGTAATGAATACAATTATGTAAACATTTTGGAAACTTTAATATATATGGTGATGTGTACTTTCCTTTCTATGAATTGTTATGATACTGAATATGACGTCCTCCGCCCCCGAACGTTTCCGCCGTTCTGGTTTGGGGGTGTGACAGCTATACTCACATATCAAGTGTGTAAATGGATTTAAAACACCAAAATGGACCAAACAAGGAGTTTACGGCCCAACCTAAGGGAGTTTACGGCCGTAAACTCCCAAGGTCCTATTCTTGGGTGTTTGATGCTTCTAGCTTGTTCATTGAATTATTCTAAGCATTTTTCCTAAAGGGCATGAGTGGATTTGAGGTTCCTAAGGGCCTTATAATGGAGTTTACGGCCTAAGAACAACTCCTAAAGGAGTTTACGGCCGTAAACTCTAAATCATTGAGTTTGGTGATGTTTCAAGCCCCTAATGCCTTTCTAGTGATTTCTAATGAAGTTTGATGCTATTTTGGGTGATTAAAACCAACATTTGAGGGGGTTTTGGGGAGTTTACGGCCTAGATAAATGCTTGGGCCGTAAACTCCAAGAAATCCCTCATTTCCCTTGTGTTTAAGCCCTTAGATCCTTCCTAACATTTTATAGAGATAACCTATGGTCATTTGGGGGACAAAAACTAACTTTTGGGCATGATTTAGGGTGTTTACGGCCTAGACCTTTGCCTGGGCTATAAACTCCTTTCTTTAAATCATTTTGGAGTGTTTCAAGTGTCTAAACTCAAGAGGAAATGTCCCTAAATTATGTAATAAGCCCTAGGATGAGTTTGGGAGTGTTTTGGGGGCATTTTGACATGGTTTGGATGTGTTTACGGCCTAAGCATGTGCTTGGGCCGTAAACTCTCTTTTATGCCCTCAATCTTTGTGTTTTGATGTTTAAACACTCCTAGGCTAGATCCCTAATTAGTTTCCAAGCTTATGGACAAGTTTAGAGGCATGTTTGGCATCATTTTAGGGGTTTACGGCCCTAGAGTGTTCCTGGGCCGTAAACTCCTTATTCCATGCCTTCTTGGATGATTTTTGGGTTATAAACATAAATCACTATGTTTAGATTAAACTAGGGTAAGCAGACTTACAATTTGGAAGCGTTTGGTTGCGGTTTCGGGGCGAAAATGGGTCTAGAGAGAGAGAGTATAGAGAGAGAGTGTAAAAAAGTCTCCAATAGACTCCAATCACCCTTATATAGGGTTTTGAGTCGGGGGACAGTGGAAATTTTACCCGATACTGCCGTTAAACGGGGCCTTTGGTCGCACCCGATTTAGTGGTCGTAACACAAAACTTGACATTTTCCAGCTTAATGGAAATGTGTGTCCTGTGTTTTTATTTCCTTTTATCACGACTTAACGGCTTGTTAAAGGTAATCAAATGGAAATGTTTATTAAACTGACGCCCTCTAATTAACGGAACTTTTGAACAGTGGAATATTCCGTTAGCGGTAACGGAGAAATGTAACAGGACAACTTGGGTTGTCACAATGCTCTACAACTTTAATATAGACTTCGTCGGCTAATTTTGACTTTATTTTTAATATTATATTTTTAATAGGCCAAGACAGGAAAAGTCCGTTAAAAAGTTCATAACTTGTTCATCGACGTCCGTTTTTTTCTATCTTTTTACCGTTTCACTATTATTAACAAGATCTTCACTTCTCGTTTAGAATGTTTCGGCTGAAAATCACTAGATCTAAAATTCGAGTTTCGGGTTGCACACTTCTAAGCTGAAACTTATAAAAATCATAACTTCCTCATACGAAGTCAGATTTGGACGCTCTTTTTATGCACGTTCTCAGTTTAACATATTCTACGACTTTTGTTTAGATCGCTCATCGTAAATTCACTTTTTACGTCACACATCGTCGTGCCGATTCTGTCGTGAAACTTCGACAGGTCGTAACTCCTTCGTTATAACTCGGATTTTAGCGTTCTTTATATGTACGGAATCCTTGTAACATATACTACAACTTAATTTAAGATTCCTCCTTCTAGATAATCTTCCATCAAAAAGTCATTTTTGACACTTATTGTCTCTAAATTGACTAGCTCTGATCTACGGACGTTACACCTTCGTCGTCTCTAGTGGGATAGAGTCACCCGACCGCTAGTTGAAATTTGAAAGTACAAGTTTTTGAAGAGGATAAAACATAGACCTTGGATTCTATTATATGATGTCTTAAAAGAACCAATTACTTTATAATTTTTTTTTAGAATTATGCTTACTATAACAAATATATATATATATATATATATATATATATATATATATATATATATATATATATATATATACATACATACATATATATATATATATATATATATATATATATATATATATATATATATATATATTTCCAACCGAACAAGTAGATTAAATACATTCATTAGACTGGGGATGTAATGGTTTATCCTTATCTAAACCATTTAGAGTTATGAAGCTTATGTTACACAATAAGCTTAATCACTATAGCATCTACTAATTATATTTATGTAGACTATCCTAAATGATTGTTTAGGATGAAGTTTCTACTAATGCCACTGATTGACATTCTAGAAGACAAGTACTTAGAAAGTTCTTTTTCTAAGTGTGGGCAATATGGAACTTTAATAGCTAAAGAACCATAAACCAAATATGTCATAGTTTGGAAATAAAAAGGTTTTCAACTATTGTTGAATGTAGTCAATAGTTGATCGTAAACTAATAAAATACATAAATAAGCATTCGTGTATGATTATCAAGTATGGGCTTGATTGATATTCCTCGATATAGTTTGCCTATAAATAGTAAGGGAGTTTTCAAAGGATAAAACATACATGAATGAAAATCTTTCCAAGATTTAAGATAACATATTAAAGTAAGAATCTTCTTTCTTATAATAATATCACATAGTTTGATTTAATTATAAATGAAGATGACTCTTGTGTTTCTATAAAGCTAGTTTGATAGTTGACGTACTAATTCTTGGAATAAAGATCTATATAGATAGATCATGGAAACTTAATATACTGAGTAAAATTGCATTGATTGTCAAGGATCTTAAAGAGATTAAGAGAAAGGACTCTGAGAGATTTATCTTGTCAAATACCGCATGTCATAACTTTGAGCAAAATCCTAGCATAATGTTTTAAACTAGGTAATATGATTATATTCCATATGTTGTTGTGTAACACCACATTTTGGAATTCCAATAAGAATTCAATATAAACTGTCGTTTATAAAATTCGTTGTAGAAATATATTACTTTATATCGAAAGTAATCATCGTAAACATGTTGGAAATGTCAATACCATTTCCGTATATATATATATATATATATATATATATATATATATATATATATATATATATATATATATATATATATATATATATATATATATATAAACGACAGTTTATATTGAGGCTCCTACTGCTACTTGGTGCGCGCTGGTGTTTTGGGATTAGTAATAGATCTAACCTACATTGCCAAATTTCCCTAGTATCTAATAAAGCGGTTGTATTATAGGCTAATACTCATCGGGCAAGTTATTATCAGTTGGATAGTCCATGGATTTTTGTTAGTTGTCAGAGCAACTATCTCGGTGATTTTATCTCACTATATTATGTATTCTAGTATATATCCATGTATGTTAGGATATAGGAACCAGTAAACTAGAGCAAATAGTATAGTTTCTATATGTTTGTATTAGTTGATCCGAATACGTAGTATCTATGTGTATGATTGTTGATATGCTTAAAAGTTATTGCGAATTAGTTAGGGGAAGATGGAGAAAAGACAAAGAGCTGGGGAGCCTATAGGCCCACATGTTAATGAAATGACATGTAGACCGTAAGTACACATTGACATGTGTTAAGGAAATGACATGTAGGTCGTAAGTACACGTAGACCCGTGTTGAAGATGACATGGGTCATAAGTCCAAGTTACACATATTATTTGTATGTATGTATGTGTATTGTGGTATTTGGTATATTGGGGAACTCACTAAGCCTAGCGGTTACCCAGTTGTTATTAATGTTTTTCAGGAAATTCATTGACTCGTGAGAAGGGCAAGGCTTGAATGTACATACGTGCATTCACAATCATGTTTCCGCATAATGTAATAAATACTATTATGTAAATAAATATTTTAAATGAACAAAATTGAAAATTTGGGTTGAGAAAATCGACACATTACATGTTCCAATTGGATTAATCATATATGTCATGATTAGGCATGAAGGCCAGATAAGTCATATGCTTAGAGCATGTCGAATGATACCAGTGTAATCTGAGAATAAGTTATTGTATGACTTATAGGAACATTCTAAAGTAATTGCGAGAACTAAAGAAATTTTCCTAATCTGTGGAGTATTTTGAAAGAAAACTATGTTTAAGTTGTTGCATATATGTTGAACTTCCCAATAGAATGAGATGACTCTCAATCACAATTGAGCGCATCTTCATTATAGATGAAGGATGAAGTTACATAAATAGTAGGTCCATTCAGATTTTAAGTTCAGTTACACATCAGAATTAGGATACATTGTGGTTTGGAGAACCACATATAAATATGCTTAATGAATAGTTCATTATGATTATGACTAATCCTATTCCGCAAGTATTGGTATCTAAGTCATATTTATGCATCTAATACATTCTCAATAGTTTTCTTTATATATGAGTTATATATATAACTAAAAATGTTAGTATTCACAAAGTTCATATTAATCAAGTTTGCCAAATCTACTTAACAAGCTCCTTCATTAGCTAAAGCATGAAAGTGAAGCTGGTGCTATAAGGACTTGTTGATAAAAGTATATGTATTTGATTGGAATTTGGTAATTGGGTATTGGAACAATACAAACAACTTATATTGTATTGAGTTGATATATTGGATATAAGTCTTTCATTAAATAATTGTTGTGTTCTATATTAGCATGTTTAAATCTTTGAATAACTAGGTTATTCCAAATATCCATAATCGTTCATAGTTGTAGGAGCATCTATGAAGTATGACTAACATGAGTGGATTGGTTGATTCTCATGGAGATGAGAATAGAAAGAGTTGCTACCAAATTTGTAGATACTTGATTAGGAAAATAAGTACTGGACCTGACCCGCATCAAAATCACTTTATGGATCGTAGTCATGAGTGATATTTTGATCTATACGCTCAAGAATAATTATTGAGTGATATTGCTAATAACATATGATCATATAGGGTCACACCTTTATCAAGTTGGCACATTTTGTATATTTATTAGTAATATGATTATTAGTAACTAATATGAATTCTTGTATTTAACTAGGGAATAATTACTGTTTTGTGAAAATAATAATTAAAAGAGAGTATAACTAGTTATTATATCATATAGTATGATTTAATAAGTCATGTACAAAGTTTTGGACACTTTCATTAACGATGCTTAAGTTAATGAGTTAACATACCATGGTTAATAAACTAGCTAGACATTTTTTGTCTCTTCCTTATGGCAAGGCTGAATTTTTTATTAAGGCATGGAGGTTGCTTGTCAATCTCCGTACATTGTCTCCCATGTTTCTAAAAGGCTAGAGTTACATTATTTTAATGTAAAGGCATGTCTTTCATGGGAGTATAAAAGGAAGGCTTTTTCATGAGTTTAGAGTTATTTGTTTATGTCTTGCACATTTTCTCTCATTAAGAATCAAGAAGTTGTAGCTTCTTCTTCTCCTTCCTCATCTCCCTCTCTTTTGAAGTTAGTTTGGTGGTTTAAAGTTTCCTTGAGTTGTATCATTTTTTGGTGGTTTAAAGTTTCCTTGAGTTGTATCATTTAGTGCTTATTTGAGTTAAGTGCCTAAAGGTTTAAGACACTCAAGAATACAAGAAGGAACTAGCCTTCTAAGTGCCTTATCTTGATGGTTCATACTTGTAGAGAAAATTATACTCTTTGATTTTTCTATCTTCATGAAAAACCGAAAACCAAGGGGGTTCAAATGCTCCAAAGGTTTTCATTCTAAAACACTTTATGGTTGTTTTTAATATCATTCTAACCTATATAAATGGATCCTAGATGATTTGGTTTTGTTATGAACTCAAAAATAAACTTGCCATTTTCTAAGATTTTCGTTGTGTTTTTTATGAAAACACGCTCTTATATTTTGTATCAAATTCCATCACATAAAAATCCTTTCTTGATGGACAAGCAAGTCCAATTCATGTCTTGAACTCTAGTTAGGCTAAAATGGTAAAAATGAGGTCAAAAACCCCATGCATGGAACCAAAACTCTATATAACTTCAGATCTAGAACATGATGCTACAAAGGAACCACAAGGATCCATAATGTTTCCAACTTTATGGAATATATCCATGCAAACCATCATAAACATGGATAAAATTGTTGAAAAGTCTAATTGTAGAAGGATTGCAAATAAAAGGTATGAACTTAAGGACTTAAAAGGTCCAAAATGTATGTAAGAAGGTGGTGGGATACTTGCTTGCTGGATCTTTTGACAAAGATCACCTTCTTCCTCTTCAACACTACAAAACACCACAAAAAGCTTCATGATGTCGACAAGGGAGGATATGGTTCATTTTAGATCAATAGGGAGTGATGGAGGATGAGGGTGAGAAAACCCTAGCCATTATATCCCTTAAATATGGTTCTAAACCCATAAAATTAGGGTTTTACATACTGGCCGTCGCCACGTTGTGGTGTCTAAAAGAAAGCGCATTTCTTATCAGGTGAGTCCATGTCGCGGTATCTTCACCACCACGTCGTGGCCACCTAAAACTCCATATTTGAAATCTGAATTGCTATGAACACAAAAGAAATATATACCTATAACTGGTTTTACAACTCTCCCCTACTTGAATTTGATTTCGGGCTCAAAATCCTCATCGAAAACAGATATGGGTAGTGCTCGTACATCTCAAGTTACTAAATAAATGACATGACAATATAGTGATATGGAAGCCACGTAAGATCTTATGTGGTAAGATTGAGTTTAGAATATAGAGTTTGCATCAAAACCAATTTCACATATCCTTTTTCGTCAATCTACTGGTTCAAACTCATTTAAAAGTCTACGAAAATTGTGTACTCACCCTTTTAAGTGACACTTTTAACTATAGTGTTTAATGTTTAATTACCGTCAGATTATTTCTTCACAAGTGGCGTCTGAAGGTGAATCTAGTGTTTTAAATCACTTAAAAGTCAGTGAAGATTGAATACTCTCTCTTTTAGGAGATACTATTGTGGTTTAAAAGCTCGATTTGTACAACAAGTAAATGAAGACCCCTACAAGGTTGATCCAGGAAATGCTTAGTGAGTTTGCACCACTAAATCGACGTTGTAGGGGACTTCGTTTATAGTTTTACAAAATGTGCTTCTAAACCACAATAATATCTCCTGAAAGGGTGACTATGCCCTTTTCCCCGACTTGTAAGTGAATTTGAACCATTGGACCGACCTTCATTTGTTTGTTGTACAAATTGAGCTTCTAAACCACAATAACATCTCTTGAATCAGTAAATTGGTTGACATTGCAACAAAATTATAAATGTAATGACATAATTAAGAAAAAACACTCGGTGTCAATGTAACATCCCAAAATCGTGACAAAAATTTTCATTTTTAAAACCAATCCAAAATCCGTAAGTTACATCAATGCATAGTTTCTCAAACCATAAACATGAATCAGAGTATCCCAAAATCATAATTCATAAAAAAATATAGGATGATGTACGCAATCATGCCTTTGCCTTACCCCTATCCTCTGAAGTAGCTGAAACCATTAAACCAAACTGTAATTCAAAGCTTAGTGAGTCCCCCCCCCCCCCCCCCCAACATAGCCCACATGATAATAACAAGTATAATGCATGCAATAGGGGTTGTTGGCCCATGGCCTTAACCTAACCATCCAGGGTATGTTTGTGTATTGCCTTAACCCAACAATCCAGAGTTTGTTAGCTTACAACCTCAACTCAACCATCCTTAGTTTGTTGGTCTACCACACGAAGAAGTACCACTCCAACCTAACCATTCAGGGTTTATTGGCTTCACGCCTAAACCCAAGCACCAATATGTCGATGTATGCAACAGGTAAACAAAAATAAAAAAGTATAGGTAACCTTAAACTTCTACCAATATAATAGGTTACTATAGCATAATAATATCCTATAAACCATAACACACATCACAACCTACTAGGACGACATTGGTGCCTTCCATCCATAGGTACAGTGAGGAAAACTCACTTCAATGTTTGAAAGATAGCTAAACCAAATGTTGCTCCAAGTACCGGCTTTACAAGTCACCTATACAACACATGGAGACCAATCCTCAATCTACTACTCAAGATACCCCAAATGACCTAAACTCAAACTTGGTCAAAGTCATTGGTCAACGGTCAAAAGTCAAAAGTCAACCTCCAGTTGGTCGCCATGCCTTGGCCATCCTTGCCACATCGTGGCTACTAATTGACAAGGAATATGGATTCCTACCTAGTTGCCACATCGTGGGTACTAGTCTAGACTACTTAATCCATTAATCCATTTTCCTACAACTTCAAGAGCTCCAAAGCCTAGATCTAGTCCTTACCATGGTCTTGATGGATAAAGTTTCCACCTTTATCCATTAACACTCCTTAACAAGTCAGGATCCCAAACCCTAATTCCTTAAGGATTACTAAAAGCACAAAGACACTCATTAAGCACTCAACTTCCAAATTTGCTCACCCAAAGTTGGTAAACTGATTTCTTACTCCTAATAATCCCTAA
This sequence comes from Lactuca saligna, assembly GCF_052625555.1. Taxonomy (NCBI): domain Eukaryota; kingdom Viridiplantae; phylum Streptophyta; class Magnoliopsida; order Asterales; family Asteraceae; genus Lactuca; species Lactuca saligna. The sequence continues at coordinate 134,913,107 of NC_136421.1, read as the reverse complement.
AAATCATAGCTTTATGGACATGTATATATGATGCATGTACCTTCCATTTTAGGTCAAAAACATGGCAATAAGGACTTAAAATTGAGCATGGAACCTCAAACTACATAGATCCTTAGATCTAGAACATCTGACACTAGAATGGTCACATGGATCCATAACGTTCCCAAATTTATCAGATCTAACCTTCCCATTTCTCACAACATGAAGATTTAGGGACAAAAGGTCTAGATCTAAAGATAAATGACATAATGATTGGACCTTGGGGACTTATAAGAGTCCAGAAACATGCTCTATTTAGATAGGGAGAGTTGCTTGCTGAAACAAAGATCAAGGGTGCCTTCTTCTTCTTCTTCTTATTCTTCTTCTTCAAAACAATACCAAAATAAACAAAAACAAAAAAAAAACCCAAAGGTTAGCAATAGAGGCTAGGGATTTTTATTGGAGGCTGAGAGAGAGTGATTAAGGCTAAGGGTGAGTAAGCCTATGCATCACATCCCCTTAAATAGGGGCTCAAACCCAAGATTAGGTTTTTCCTTTAAACAGTTGCATGCCGTGTCGAATATATGTCCCGCCGTGGCGCAATCTTAGTGTCCACGATAACTTTGGCATTGGCCACGCCGTGGGACTACATCACCATGTCATGGCCACCAGAGATCAAACTTCCAAAATATTAAATTACTTAAAAAAAACATACCCAAAACTTAGCGTTACAGTCAAAATCAAAATTTTCTGGTACTATAGCGATTTTCTTACAGTTTGAAACTTAGTGTCAAAATTGAAATTTTGGTGAAATTAGTGACTTTTTTGCAATTCAAAAAAAGTGGTTACTGTGATAAATAGGGATAACTGGTCATTTGGTTGATATTGCAAAAAAATTATAAATATAGTCACATAATGAAGAAACTCTAACTCTAACCGTCATCTGTCGGCATAACTCTTATACTGGCTCTCAGCTACTTGTAATCTTTTCCTGATTTTTTGGACGAGCTCTTTTATCTGGAGGACCACCTCAGTTTTCCCCATGACCCTATAAACGACCTCTCCCCAACAAACCGATGTACGACATTTCCTCCCGTAGAGGAGCTCGAAAGGCGATGCACCAATACTAGAATTATAATTATTATTGTTGTAAGAAAACTCAGCTAAGGGAAGGTAGGAATCCCAAATCCCACCAAAATCAATGACACAAGTCCCCAGTATATCCTCAAGCATCTGAATGGTCTGCTGACTCTGTCCAACAATATGGGGGTGATAAGCAATGCTGAAATGTAGTCTCGTACCCAACTCCTCAGGAAACTTCTAGCAAAATTGAGAAGTAAACCGAACATCTCGGTCGGATACGATAAAGAATGGTACACCATGTAGATCGATAATGTCTCACACATACACGTCATCCAACTTCTCAGCTGAAGAACTCTCCCAAATGAAGACAAAGTGGGCACTCTTGGTCAACCGGTCGACAATGACCCAAATCGCATCAAACCCCTTAGGCATCCTCAGCAGCTTGGTGATGAAATCCATAGTGATCTGCTCCCATATCCACCTAGGCACCTACAAAGGATGAAGCTTTCCATGCGGCCTCTATTGCTCTTCCTTGTCCATTCGACAAGTTAGGCATGTCTTCACATATCATGCTATCTCCCGATTCATGCAGGGCTACCAATAACTAAGCCTCAAATCTCGATACATCTTGGTGGCTTCAGGATGGATCAAGAACCTTGGCTTATGAGCCTCCTCCAATACTATCAGTTGAACCTCAATGGAAAATGGGACCCAAACCCAACCACATCGAGTCAAAGGCCCACAAATATCAGTAGTAAATATTTCAATCTCACCCCTGATCCTCTCATTCTTCTAATTTTCCTTCTTGACTCCCTCAACTTGAGCCTCTCTAATCAGATACAGAAGTGGGGAGTCAATAGTCATCCTCAAATAGTGCATACAATCAGAGTTGTGGCTCAAACTGTGTTGTGACCACATTGGCCTTCCCCGGATGGTAGAGAATCTCACAATGATAATCCTTGACCACATTACGCCACCAACGCTGCCTCATGTTCAGATTCGGCTGATCCATCTGATACCTCAAGCTCTTGTGATCCGTATAAATGGTACAACGGACCCCATATAGATAATGTCGCCAAATCTTGAGGGCAAAAACCACTATGTCCAACTCTAAATCATGAGTCAGATAACTGATCTCATGAAGCTTCAACTACCCGAATGCATAAGAAATGACTTTACCTCTCTACATGAGAATCGCCCCAAACCTATGACTGATGCATCACAAATTACCACAAAATGCTCAGCGCCCTCAGGGAGGGTCAATACCGGGACCTCACATAACTTCCACCTCAAGGTCTCAAATGCAACCTACTGCTCAGGCCCCCAATGGAAATCCACACCCTTCTTTGTCAAACGGGTCAGATGAACAAAATTTGTGGAGAAATCCTAAATAAATCTCTAATAGTAACCAACCAATCCCAGGAAACTCCTAATCATAATCGGGGACATAGGACCTCCCACTGTATCACTACCTCGATCTTGGATGGGTCAACTAAAATCTCGTGTTAGTTGACGAGGTGTCCCAAAAACTAAACCTCTTGTAACTAGAAATCACACTTGGAGAACTTGGCATACAGCCTCTCCTGTCTCAATACTTTAAGTAATTCTTTATAGTGCTCCTCATGCTACTCCCTTGTCTTGGAGTGGACCGGAATATCATCAATGAAAACAATAATTGACCCGTCAAGCAATTAACTGCATACCAGGTTCATCAAATCCAAGAATGTTTTTGGTGCGTTGGTGAGCCTAAACGACATAACCATTAACTCGTAATGACCATAACGAGTATGGAATGCTGTCTTCTCCACGTCATCCTCCACGAATCTCATTTGGTGGTAACTCGACCTCAAATCAATAATAAAGAACTAAAATGCACTCTGCAGCTGATCGAAGAGATCACCAATCCTGGTGAGTGGGTAACAGTTCTTCACTGTTAACTTGTTTAACTCCTGATAATCTATATACATACGATGAGACCCATCCTTCTTCTTTACAAATAGGATTGGTGCTCCTCAGGGCGAACTGCTTGGTTTGATAAATTGCTTACGCATCAACTCCTAAACTAAGAAGACAACTCCTACATCTCTGGGGGTGTGAGGATATATGACGCCTTAGAAAATGGTGCCACACCTGGGATCAGATCAATCTTGAACTCCACTTACCTTACGAGAGGCACATCGAGTAAATACTCCAAAAATACATCTGGAAACTCTCTGACCACAGGCACATCAGAAACCGAAACTCTCTCGTCAACCCGAGTATCTATCATATAAGCGAGATGACCCATACATCCATGTTGAATATACTATTGAGCCCTAACAGCTGAACAAAATTCCAAACTAACCCTGTTACTTGATGGGTTTTGATCATAACATCGTTCCTATGGTGTACATGCAACCCTAATGCTTTGGATCTAGGTTTTCCTCAAGTTATACATGCAAACAATCTTCCAAAGCATCAACCCTAATATAACATGTTTAAGAACGAAATTCATATGTAAAGAAGGCGTTGGAATCTTACCTTGATTGTTATGTAGCAATAACAATCACAAACCTCCTTGATCTTGACTTCTAAAAGCCTAGTACCCGAAGTTTTGCACCTCTAATGGAGTCACAAACAATCTATGCAAAGGATGAAGTAGGAGAGAGGAGAATTTCGACCACTCTAGGGTTTCTAAAGCCTTGGACAAAATTTCCTTTGTAATGGGGTCTATTTATAGTTATGTGGGCTACTACTTTTTCGTATAGAAACCCTAATTCTTTGCTAAGGCCTTAAGCAATCCATGGAGCCTACCTAGAAAGCCCTTGGACAAAATCTTCTTAGACTCTCCATAGATTTCGTCCAATCCCTCTCTGTTAGGAATCCATGGCCCAACTAGCAACTATTTGATAATTTGCATTATCACTCCCCTTTATTTAATAAGTCTTTTTTGATCACCAAATTAGTTTCTGATCGATACTAATTAAAATATGATTTCCAAATAATATATTAAACTTGTAATATATTAATAAAACCATTTTCGAGTACCAATTTATTATTCATATAATAAATTCTACTCTTTCTCCTCTTATCATCTTATCAAGTTGCAAGAGTGAAGGCAATCCAAAAGGACCATGCTTATAATCGGCCCAAGTACATACCAAAATATTTATGGGCTTCGACACCTAATCCAACAGTCTCCCACTTGGATAAGTCCAATAACTATTTTGCAAATACAACTTCATAATCCGATTAGCAGTCGTAGCTTTCAAAGGCTGTTGTCATCTCTGATCTTATCAGTAATGCATCCTTTAGATAAGGGATCATATATTCCTACATTCTAGATATTTTATAGATATGAGACATGGATTATAATCATTTTCTCTGTCTATGTGTTGTTTCCTAATTTTCCGATTTTTGACGACTGACAATAGACTACAATTGAATACATCAACTTAGTCCAGGCTTAGCCAAGCGCTTAGGGTGTCATCACTAAATCATCGAGGGGCCTACATATATCGCTTTTATCCCTCTTAGGGTAAAAGGAACAGATAAACTTCGACTCAAATGCTTTCTTGTACCTACTCATCAAATCACACACAACAATATGTTTTATAACAGCAAGTTACTGTTGCGTTTACATATTATCAATGTGCAACCAACTTGTAGATTACAACTCACATGTCTCGGTTTCAAGAATATAAGATATTATCGTCTCACTAATCACTCGTGATAAAATCCATGAAGTGATTTAAGTGAGCGTAGGTTTAATCCAATACTCAAATCTTATTTTAGGAGCACTCATGAACACTGCAGCAGACTTTTGCTATGTCTAAGACGCTTTAGACAATCTTCAGTCAGATTCATGACAGTCTAGCTTCAATACCTACTTCCAAAGTATTTATCGATTGTGGATGGTTTGAATAATCTTATTATTCGGGAAGTCAAAACATGCAAAGTGAAACACAAGAATAATCGAATCTAATATGGCCCCAAACTTTTGAGTATAAATAAAACACCTTTTATTTAGTCACCATATTGATCACACATTATTCATTGTATAATGTTTTGGATAATCAACCATTACTTGAATTATAACAATAGTTGTCCCATGCTTCAAGCATGCACATTATGTTTACCTATGGTCCATACTTTGTAAAATAGATCAATTGAACACATTTCCAACAATACTCATTTCACAACTCCTAATCCTTATTATAAGTGTAAGAATACCAAATTCTTGCCACTATTAGGATATGTTAGATTCTAACATTTTATGCAAGGATCCTTTCGTAATGTCACAAGACCAAAGCCACCAATACTTTGCCAATGATATTACAAAGTACTCTACTGGAGATTGTTACAACGCAATTCCATAGATATGAAGTCTCACATTCAGAGTACATTCCTTTGAACATCCTTCTTGCATAAAAGTTTCTCATCTAGACATAGATTCTTGATATCCAACTCCCATTTATGGAAGCATTTCCATATTTTCCATATTACAACTCATTATAAATAAAGTCCTATCTATTCATAATAATGTCAATATAGTCCATTCATTATTATACTTCCAAGTGCCCACAAGGACCAAACCTTAGCGAACCTTAGATTCTCCTTGACAATTGTTTAATTATTTTAGTCATATCCGGTTCGGGTCCTTTTCCCTCTTAAATACCCTAGGCATTTGGGAAAATTTGAATGGTCGAATATTACAACATATGCAATCGATCCTATACTAGAAGCGTTTGGGATACGATTCATGAAAAAATGTGATACTTTACAAGTTTCTTGCTATAATCTTTCCATATATAGAATTCTTTTAAGTTGAACCTTTTCAACATAACATCCATATATGTCCTTTGACTAAATTTGATTAAAATTTCTCGATCCAAGTTTTTAGATTTTGAAATGAAGTATAATATTCTCTCCCTTAATTATGGCAAAACAACTTTTCAACCCCTGCAACTTTGCAAAGTGAAACTTTTGTTTTTTAAGATTAATATTGCTAACTTGCAACACTTAAGATAATAATCATGCTCCCACTAACATGATAGTTATATCCATACCAGCATAAGATTTATGCTCCCACTAGCTTCGACACTATTCAGAAAACAGTTGGACTTCTAGAAATCAATACTTATTGACTTCCAAAGTTCATATTTCTAATATGATATGCTTCGATAAACCTTTATCTAAGCTTCTCAAACCCATACACCTTTCCTTAGATAGCTCATAAGTATGTCTAAACTAATTATGAACTTATAGCAATAAGCCCAAAATGTTTAGACTAATTGCCAAATCTCACAATTCAAACTATGAAGAGGGATGTGGTAATCATAATCGAATCTGAGAATGCAAATATCACAATTGCTATCTCCTTAAAATCTCTCTTAGTGAAAGCGTTTCCTCACAATAATTTTCATGAAACAGAGAGAAACTTTATGACACATAGATTTTATGGTGTACGTGCTCCTATCCATGTGAATTTGTTATAACCATAATCATAAGATAATGTTTGAGACAAATCCAAACTCTTATTGACAGAACCTGTTAATTCTTAATTTCTTGCAATCAAGGGTCCCACCATTGCTTATAAGTTATTTAGCAGCTCACCTATATTAGTCAATGCACTTTCATTGAACAAGGTTCTTGCCTTTATGCAATCAATTTGAAAACTCATAGAACTCATATGCATAAGTAACTTTACTGGAATAGCATAGAAACAAAATTGTGTCAACTAGTGATTAACAATAGGTTTACTCTTGATTAGTTCTTGAAACTTTTCAATATCTTTAAGACTCGCACTGACCTCTTGACATATAAGATTATTTTGTCAAGAAACATTTATTGTCAAAAAAATATTCAAGAGTTAGTGCGGGTTCTTATCAAGATAAACACCTTTTACAATTGGTCCTAGTTGGTCTTTGTCTTATCACATATTACCAATTTCAAATGTACAAGAGTAAGAAACTTTTCTACTCCACATTTGACGAGTGTTCTTCAACATTTTCTTAAGATTTTATCACTCAAGTCACAATCTTGGAGTACGACTCTAAAACTTGATTTTGGAACAAGTACAATTTACTTTTTGACTTAACCATTTCAACAATTTCTGATTCCTCTTCTAGCCATACTAATGCACTAAGGTGTCCTTAGAGGATCAATTGTGATATGGTTTCATAATCACCAAGTTAATCATAAAACAAGATACTTAAGTTTTCTCCTTTCTTTTTAAGATTGGAGAAACCTTTATTCGGCCTAATTGATTCTTCTTATTCATTCTACTATCCATTGAATTTTTTCAAGGATTCAGAATCACACTTAATCTTGTAAGCATAACCATATCTATTAAACTTTTTAGTAAATCATAGAGAATAATCTTATCGTTCTTTGTGGTGGAATTAACCTTTAAGTCCTTCGCTTGATTCACATCGTTATGCGAACAAGAAATTTAGCCTTAATTTCCCCAAGTACCAAGATTTCCATATATCACATGATTCAAATCATATGATTCCTAGTTTCTGTCCAATTGAAATTTGGGCGATGGAAATCTTTCCTTACTTAGAAAATTACGACACTACCACAAATAACATAACTAAGAATCACATCCAATTTTATTGCTTACAATAGAAATATCAATTTTCACAAATGACATGCAAGGAGATATAAATAAGACAAAATCAAAATTTATTTTACTTATAAAAACGTGGAAAACTTGTCCTTACAACGCAAATTCAAATGAAAATTATGCGATTACATATTCCTAAGCAATCTATCATAACTCTAAGCAGCAACTCAAAAATCATTGAACCATGCGATCGAAATCCATTTCTTCGCGATCAGACTCATTACACTCTTCTTTTAAGCTTCCTTTCTTTTCTTTGATCCTACAAAACATCAAAATGCAATCTTATCACATCATGTATTGAGAATCTACAAACAGGAACTTAATAGAGTTTAGATAGAGGATTTAACTAAAGCAGAGTCATACATCTTGACTCTCCCATCCTCTTGATCCTTCAGGTAGGTACGATAACTTCTCAACCAATTCCCCTTCTCTTGGAAGTAGAAACAAGTAGACTTATTTTGAATAACACACAGGACAATCTCAGATTCAGCCTTTATCTTGCGTAGAGAAAACCTTTCTGGACTTCCAATGTTGCTATCATCAATGTGCATAGAAGTTTAGGAGGTTGACTTACAAGACAAATTTTCAAGACCAATGCACCAAATCATTGTTGATTCACCAGCAATAAGCAAATAAGTCAAATTAATGAGGGTCACATCGTGATCCATCATATAGTACTCTCTAATGAACTCACTATATGAGTCGGGAAGTGATTGAAGAACCCAGTCATCTGCCAACTTCCTCGGGAAAACAACACCCATCATTTCCAACTTGTCAATGTGTGACTTCATCTCCAAGACGTGTACACACATAGACTTCCCATCTTCATGTCTTTTTGCCAATAGGGATTGAGTGATCTTGAACTTTTCAAGCCTTCGAACACGTGGGTTAGGGAGAATTATTGGAGGAGGTGGAGGAAATGAAGAATGATTTCCATTTCCACAATCCAATCGTGGAAAATCATCTTCAAGCGGAAAACGTTTTCCAATGGATTCAAGAAGACAATAGGTATTAGATTTTGACATCTACAAAACGGGAGAAATTCAAGTTAGTTGATAAAATCCTCAATATAGCACCCAAATGAAATATTGAGGCTAGGATCCAACACAATATTCTACATTTTGGAAGAGGGATGCTGTAATCCAAATTGCAGAACATTTAAAGGTAGGTAAATGACAATTTATCAATTTCCACCATGTAAAACAAAAATTGAAAATTAGGTTTTAAATGAATTAAAAATGGTAGATACTTTGAGATTCATTGAACTTTTCAATGGCATGTTTAAATCTTGATTGTGCCGTTCAAGTTTGTGACTGGGATGCCGAGGATCACAAAGAAGGTGTGGATATCCATGCAAATTGACTTGGTACTCTCGAGGATGTCATCACCTAATCAATGTGCCGGTTAACCACACACGCTCCATTGATCTCTGATAATCTACGGGCTACCCATTGCTATCCTTCATTGGTCCCATATTAGTGTGTCGTTTAACCACACACATCCACTAATGACCAACAAGGTACAATGTGCAATTTCATGGATTAGAACCAACTCCACATTTTTCCTAAAGTAACTAAGATTTGGGAATTTGCAAAAGTGTTCAGTTACTTCATATTTCATTATACTTATAATGGAAGGTTGTGTCCTATCCTACATGTTCGGCTAACGACCCTCCACTAGTCAAGAGTGCGGTGGGCAAGAGTAGATACCCAATGACGGTCATTTTACAGGCTGCTTCCTTAAACACCCCTTATAGCCTAGCTTCGTGAATGAGGCCTACTAACGGTAAGACTAACTCTTTACTCATACATATATAATATTAGACTTTTAATTTTATATAGTATGAGGGTGTATTTTACACTTTTAAAATACTAGGTGGTTTAATATATTAAAAAATTAGACTTTTAATTTGATTAATATAAAAACGAATTATTATGAATTTATTAATTTTCTCTTTTAATTAAACATTTAATTAATTTAATAAAATCATAAAGGGGTAATTTGAACTATTCAAAATACCAGGGTTTTAGAATTTAATATTTCATAATTAAAACTTTTAATTAAATTTTAAATTCCAAAACTTAAGGACGAATTTTAAAACTTTTCAAAACTTCTAGATCAAATCTAAAATAATATAAAAGAACCATATAATTTTATCCTTATCAAAAATTTGACCTAATCTTCTTTATATGGTAAGACAAACACAATTCAAATTTACAAATAATTATTTTATCTTATTATCTTATAATTGTCTTAAAATTTGACCATTATCTTTTAATTAGATTAGGATATCAATTACCATTTCATAAAATCGAATTTTGATAAGTAAAACAACTTATGGTAATTATCCAATTCTAATTTTCAGCAAAAATTCAAAATTCTGCTATCAGACTATATTCACGAGGTGAACACACTGCCTTCACGATGTAAGTCTAGTTAGATTTAAAATTCGCAATTTTTTCAACTTTGAAAACTTAACTTTTGCAACATATAACAGAAAAACTACCCTGGGCTCTGATAGCACTAATGAGTTTTGAGCGTAATATCATCTCTATGGTGTACATGCAACCCTAATGCTTTGGATCTAGGTTTTCCTCAAGTTATACATGCAAACAATCTTCCATAGCATAACCCCTAATCTAACATGTCTAAGAACGAAATTCATATGCAAACAACCACCAAAATCGGCAAGGGTTCTACTTGGAATCCTTGGGGTGTGAATTTGGAGCTAAGGGGTTACTTTTATAGTATGGAATTCCTAGGGTTTCAACTTGTAAACCCTAATTCATTGCTTGGGCCTTTAATCCAATAATCCATATGATAAGCGTTATGGACTGACATTTGATGGACTCTGACATAAACTTAATCCATCACTAATCAATCATGGATCATTGGCCCAAACTATATGTATTAATGATTTACTTAATTAGTCCCTTTAATCTAATTTATCTCTTTTTATCACTAAATTAATTCCAAATTAATTCTTGAGCAGTATTAATGAAATAATATGATTTCTCAATTAATATATTATACTTATAATATATTAGTAAATCACAAATAACCTATTTTTCAAATATCCATCCTATCAGATTGTTCTGGTGAAGGCAACTCGAAATGGACCATGCTACTCTCGGGTAAAGTACATACCAATTATAGTTATGGGCTTAGACACCTAATCCAATAGTCTCCCACTTGGATAAGTCTAATAACTATTATTGAAAGTACGACTTCAAAATCAGATTAGTAATTGTCACTCTCAAAAGCCACTGTCGAACTCTGACGCATCCATTACATAAGGGATCATATATTCCTCCATTGTAGATATCGTATGGACATGGGACATGGATTATGATCATCCTCTCTATCCATGTGTTGTTTCCCGATTTCTAATTTATGATGACTGACTAATTGAACAAATCAAATCAATCCAGGATTGGCCAAGCGGTTAGAGTTGTCATCACTAAATCATCGATGGGCCCACTGATATTGCTTTTATTGCTATTAGGGTAAAAGGAATGGATAAACTTCGACTTATATGCTCGCTCAATTTACTCATCAACTCACACATAACAATATGTTTATACACCAAGTTACTGGTGTTTTGACATATCATCAATGTGCAATAGAATTGTAAATTGCAGCTCATATCTCTCCGTTTCAAGAATATAATATATTATTGTCTCACAATCACTAGTGATAAAATCCATGAAGTGATTCAGATGAGCGTGAGTTTAGTCAAATACTCAAATCTTGTTACAAGAGTACTCATGAACACTGCAAACAAACTTTGTTATGTCTAAACACTTTAGACAATCTACAGACGGATTCATGACAGTTTTACCTTAATACCTACTTCCAAAGTATGATCGACTGTAGATAGTTTGAATAATCTTATTATTCGGGAAGTCAAAAAAAGATAAGTGAAACATAAGAATAATCGAATTCATTGGAAATGTCTTCTTTTGATCTACTCCACATCCTATGAGGTGTTATAAACTTGTTTAAGACATGTCACTCAATGTACAATATTGGAGTATGACTCTAAGACTTGATTTTGGAATGAAGCATGATTTATCTTCTTGATCAATTCATGATTCCAGTTCTTGGTCACATAAGTGCACTAAGGTGTCCTTAGAGGATCAATTGGGACACGGTTTTCATAATCATTAAGATGATCATAAAACACGATACTAGAGTACTCTCCATTCCTTTTAGATTGGAGAAACTTTTATCTTTCTACCTAATTGATTCTTCTTATTCATTCTGCTATACATTGAAACTTTTTCAATGATTCGGAATTATACTTAATCTTGTAAGCATAGGCATATTTACTAAAATTTTAGTAAATAATGACGAATAGTCTTATTATTCTTTGTGGTGGAACTGATCAGTGTACAACAATGTGTATTGGATTCCCTAGTCCTTCACTTGACTCTCATGTATATGGGAACAAGGAATTAGTCTTAATTTCCTAAAGATGAAGGTTCTCATTCATCATACAATACGAGTTGCATGATTCCAAGTTTCTGTCCAATTGAAACTTGGTGATGAGAGTCTTTAATTATTTGGTAAATTTAGACACTACCACAAACGAAAGAATCAAATCCATATTGCTAAAAATAGAAACTTACAAACATCAATTTTCACAAATGTCATTGCAAGGAAATATAAAATAAGACAAAATAAAAAATTTCTTTATTTATAAAATTGCGGAAATTCTTGTCCTTACAATGCAAGTACATATGAAAACTATGTTTCTAAATATTCCTAAGCAATCTATCAGCTCAAAACTCTAATCATCGAATTATATGATTGAAATCCATCTCTTCGCGATCTGACTCAGCCTGCTCTTTCTTTAAGCATCCTTTCTCTTCTTCGATCCTACAAAACATCAAAATGTAATCTTCTCACATCATGTATTAAGAATCTAGAAATAGGAACTTAATAGAGTTAGATAGTGGACTTACCTAAAGTAGATTCAAACACTTTGACTTTACCATCCTTGTGGTCTTTCAGGTAAATACGGCAGCTTCGCATCTAATGTCGCTTCTCTTGGCAATAAAAACAATCAGACTCTTTCAGAATGGCACACGGGACAATCTCAAACTCAGTCTTTCCCTTTCCATTAGGAAGAGAAGACTTTTCTAGATTTCTAATGTTTCCATTTTCAATGTCCATGAAAGTTTGGGAAGTGGTTTTTCCAATCAAATTTGCATTACCAGTGCACCAAATCGTTTATGATTCGACAACAATTATCAAATAGGTAAGATCGATAAGGGACACGTCGTGGTCTTTCATATAGTAACCTTTAACAAACTGACCATACGACTCGGGGAGTGACTGAAAAACCAAGTCAACAACCAACTTCCTTGAGAAAACGACTCCTAACAATCCCAGGTGCACACACGAACCTTCCATCTTTGTATTTGCTAACCAATAGGGTTTGAGTGACCTTGAACTTTTCAAGTCAACGAACATGTGGGTCAAGGAGAATTATTGGAGGAGGTGGAGGAAGTGAAGTATGATTTCTGGGAACATCATCTTCATGAGGAAAGCTTTTTCCAAAAGATTCAGGAAGACCATAGTTGTCGGAACTAGACATCTACAAGACATAAATTCAAGTTTAGTTGATTTAAGTCCTTAATATAACACCCAAATGAAATATTAAGGCTAGGACCCAACACAATAATTTACAATTCGGAAGAGGGATGCCGTAATCCAATTGTAAAATATTGAAGGTAGGTAAATGACGATTTACCAATTTCCCCCATGAAAAATGAAAATGAACATTAGGTTTTAAATGAATTGAAATTCCTAGATTCTTTGTGATTCATTGAGCTTTTCAATGGCGTGTTTAATCTCGATTATACCCTTCAAGTTTGTGATTGGGATGCCGAGGATCACAAAAAAGGTGTGAATAACCATGCAAATTAGCTTGGTACTCTCGAAGTCATATATTACCTAATCAATATGCCGGTTAACCACACACGCTCCATTGATCTATGACAAACTTCAAGCTACCCATTGTCATCCTTCATTAGTCCTATATTAGTGTGTCGGTTAACCACACACGCTCCACTAACAACTAATAAGGTTCAATGTGCAATTTCATGGGTTAGCATCAAATTTACATTTTTCCTAAGTAACTAAGATTGAGAATTTATAAAAGGTTTAGTTACTTAATATTTTATCATACTTTTAATGAGGATTTAAATGTCCTATCAAACCCATTCGGCTAACGAACCTCCACTAGTCAAGAGTGCGGTGGGTAAGAGAGGATACCCATTAAATCTTTATTTTATAGGCAATTTCCTTAAACACCCCTTATAGACTACCTTCATGAATGAGGCCTACTAACGGTAAGACTTACTTTTAAACTTATACATATATAATATATTAGACTTTTAATTTTATATAGTATAAGAGTGTCTTTTAAACTTTTAAAAAATACTAGATCATTTAATCTATTAATAAATTATACTCTTAATGTAATTAATCTTAAACCATGTGATTATGGATTTAATAATACTCTCTTAATTAAACATTTAATTAACTTTAAAAAATCCATAAGAGTGCAATTTGAACTATTCAAAGGAAACATCAAGGTTCTCAATATAAAATTCAAAATTAAAACTATTTAATTAAAATTTTAAGTTATGAACCCAAGAGTTGCTCCTTTTGAAACCTTTCAGTTACTAGAGTTAATGTTTCATAAAAGAGATTTTTAAGTTCCAAAACTTGGGGGCAAGTTTTGTAACTCTTGAAAAACTTTTGGATTCCAAACTTGATGAAAAGTTTTGTAACTCCTTAAAAAAAAACTTTTGAGTTCGGCAAGTTTTGTAACCTCTCAAAACCATTTAGATCAAATTTTAACCAATAAAATAATCATATTATCTTTTACCAATTTGACCTAATTACAATTCATGTAGCAGGATATATCAAATAATACAAATAATTAGCTTACCATATAACTTGTAATTATCTTAATATTTGACATTTATCTTTTAATTGAATGAGGTTAATCATTACCTTATAAGAAAAACGAATTTTAACAGTCCAAAACAGTTTGTGGTAATTATCCTAATCCAAAAATGTCCAAAAAACTGAAAAATCTACCCACTGCCCAGCCACCACGTCGTGGTAACATTGACCACGTCATGGTGATCATGCAAATTCCAATTTTTTTTGTTTAAACAATTACCAATGCATCATAATAACAGAAAACACTCACGACACTAATACCACTACTGGGTTTTAAGTACTATAACACTCCTATGGTGCACATACAACCCTAATGCTTTAGATCTAAGTTTTCTCTAGTTATACATGCAACAAAAAATTATCCAAAGCATGAAACCTATCTAGCACAAAAATTAATACATGAATCAGAAAACTAGTTAGAAGAATACCTCTTATTTGTAGCTTCTAGTTGTTGGCCTTTCAAGCGCTTAACACCTCAAGTGTGATGACTCAAACTAGTCACAAGCTCCATGAAAAAGTGGAGGAATTTGAGAGAAAGGATAGAACCTCCAAAATCGGCTAGGGTTCTACTTGGAACCCTTGGGGTGTGAATTTGGAGCTAAGGGGTTACTTTTATAGTGTGGAAATCCTAGGGTTTCAACTTGTAAACCATAATTCATTCATTGGGCCTTTAATCCAATAATCCATATGATAAGCCTTATGGACTGACATTTCATGGACTCTCACATAAACTCAGTTTATCACTAATCAATCATGGATCACTGGCCCAATCATGGATCATTGGCCCAAACTATATGTATCACATAAACTCAGTCTATCACTAATCAATCAGTCTATCACTAAATTAATTTCAAATTAATTCTTGAACAATATTAATTAAATAATATGATTTCTCAATTAATATATTATGCTTATAATATATTAATAAATCACAAATAACCTCTTTCTCAAATATCCATCCTATCATATTGTTCTGGTGAAGGCAACCCGAAATGGACCATGCTACTCCCGGGTCAAGTACATACCAATTATAGTTATGGGCTTAGACACCTAATCCAACACTGACATCCATCTATGATCCAAAGAATCAATGGGGCAGGCGTCTGCATGGGCTCAACAGTAAGTAAAGGACATTAGGCCTTTACATTGCTCACCGGATCATAATGATAACAAATGCGAACTCCCGAAGATGGGGTCTACTGTTGTGGCTGGCGACACTCCCTTGCAAAATGGTCCTGCCTGCCAAAATTGTGGCACCCAGTCCCTGATCAACAAACACCCTCGTGCACCTTCCCGTACTTGCCACAAGTACGACTCCTCTGTCCTCCTGACCGCGAATCAACGGGTTTGAACCGCTTTGCTGCTGACTGTGACTGATATGGGGGTCTGCCTCTTCTCTCTCGTATGGGTCTAAATCTCAATCTCTCTCCCCCGAGCGAAAGACTGTAGCTTGGATAGAGAACCATAATGTTGGGTCGAAAAAAAAAATCACGGATTTACGTCTTAAGCATGCTGAAGTAGCGGGATATATGAACCTGCTCCAAAGTAGCATACATGTGGTAGAAAAAGGGTCTCTCTGTAAACATCTTGATGATCTTTGTCACCAACTCTTTCATCTACTTTAGCGACAGGTACTCCTAGACTAATCTCTCCTTCTCCACCAGCAACACATACTCAATATAGAACATCTCTGAAAACTACTCCCAAGTCACTCCGACTTTCTCCATGGGAGAATAAGCACCAATCACTAGCCTCCACCAATCCTTCGCCCCTACACAAAGAACGTTTAGGGTGCACTTGACCTTCTGATCCTATGGATACGAGCAAGTCAAGAAACAACCCTACACATCACACAACTATCTCATAGCCACAATCAAGTCCTTAACCCCATCAAACTCTGGGGGCTTCGTGTTGCTAAAGCCCTGATACCAAAATGACCCTCTCGCTTGAACTCCCACAATAGCAACAATTACGGTAGTTGCAGCAGCAACAACCTCGGTCACATCAGCGTATTGTTCATCAAAAAGCTCAATCATCATGGTATTAATAGACCCAAAAACCTCTAGGATCACCTCCCTCACAACCATCGTCACCTGAGTGGTGATTATCTCACGGATCTTATCATCCGTCAATCTCGATCTCACCAGACTGTCATCTCTAGATCCAGAACCTCTAGTGTTCGACATATTGAAAATAAACCGAAAAAACATTAGAAAAACTACAATTCATACTATTGCAACATTACAGAAAGACTAAACCCTTGGGGTTCGTGGCTTCCTTGATACGCGTGTGGGTCCTGTGCTTCCAATAGTACCGACCCATACTACTTTCCACACCTACCCGTGCGTATCTTAAAGGATATTCATGGACCATCCAACTACAAAACCCTAAAACTAGGATACTCATACATCCTATACTCAGTCTCTCAAGAGTGGATAATCATTCCTCAGGCTGGCCCACTATAACTCATACTCACTCATGAAACTACATTAACCTTGCAGTTGCTCATTTATTCTAATCACACATAACACTAGACTCAACAGACAGACGAATACTTGATTCTACCCTAAGCCCACAACCAGACATGGAACGGTAAATAAGGCTACAGAAAACATTCTCAAGCTATAGAATCTTGGTTATGTACAATTATGGTGCACACACTAAGCAACCACGATCATAATGTCAGTTTCATATGTCATAACAAGAAATTCTCCTAGGCTATCAGGCATCGTTCACCAGACAATTCTATCATGCAATTTATGAAGTTCCATGGCTATATACTAGCATGCAATTCTACAATATCATCAATACACAAACCAAGTGTGGGTATCTTGGGGAATCACTTTCCTTGGCTCGGGCTGACTGTATACATCACATCCCTCCTATTGGTTTCCTAAGGTTAAATTTTGAAAATCATTTTGTAGATCCTTAGTTTGAGACTGGAATCAAACAAGTGTTCATCCAATTCTGCCAAACCAGGGCTTTGATACCAACTTGTAAGATCCCAAAATCATGACAAAATTTTTCATTTTTTTAAAACCAATCCAAAATCCATAATTTACATCAAATCATAGGTTCTCAAAACCATAAACATAAATTAGACTATCCCAAAATCATAAGTCATATAAAAATTCAAGATGATGTACAATATCATGCCTTTGCCTTGCCCCAATCCTATGAAGTACCTGGAACCATAAAATCAAACTATAAGCCACATCTTAGTGAGTTCCCACCTCCCCCAACATACCCCACATGATAACAACAAGTACAATACATGCAATAGTATTTGTTGGACCATGGTGTCACACCCCGAACCAGAATGGCGGAAACGTCCGGGGGTTGGGTGATTTCATCTTGTAATATAATCACAATGTAAATAATTGAATCAAGACAACATCATCATCATACATACAATATTACAACCATCATTGTTTAAATAAGGGGTTGGATTACAAATTACATTAAAAAATAATAAGTGTGTTTTGATAACAAAAATACAACAAAATCCAAGTGTTCTTGATGACCAATCCACTTAAATATTTCCTGAGAATACAAGTTATTTTGAAAATGGCAACAAATATAATGTTATGAGTTCATAAGCATGTTTGTCACACCCCCAAACCTAAACAACGGAAACGTTCGGGGGCGGATGATGTCATGTCTAATATCACAACAATTGTATAGTAAAGAAAGTACACACCACCAGATTACATTAGTTGAAAAGTTTACATGATTGTATCAATACAAGTTCAAAAGTTGATTACACAAAGCATGATCAAAAAAATATGCAAGTAACATCGTCGCGTTAAGCTTCAAAAGATTGCTGACAACCTGCCATAGTGATTCCCTGAGAATACAAGTTATTTCAAAGAAAATTTGTCAACAATTAAGTTGGTGAGTTCATAAGTAGTGGTTTGAATAAATGTATTCCATTCGAAAGTTTGTGTATGTAATTCCAGAAAATCCCATATTTTCTTACAAGTTGTGTAATAAATCATTTCACGTGTGTAATGTATGTTTTGAAACAGGAAAAATCCCTTATTTAATAAATGTATAAATGCAGTCTTTAAATGTTCAAGACCGTAAACTGTAAGCACTATACCATGTTCAAAATGTTGTTGTATAGTCTTATTATAAAAATAAAACTACGTGAAGTTCGTTGAGGTGCGTAAAAGTAAATCAAAATACTAGTTTCCCCGTAAAGACATGATACTGCATTAATCGTACATTTGTTGAGTTCTCATAACAATACTATCATATTTGCTTGCATGCGACGGTCTTCAGGCGTCGAAACATTATGAAACTTGTCACCCCACAGACTGTAGCTAACAGTCAGGGTGCGGGATCATTAGTCCCACATAGATTCATACACACCTGCCACGTTCTCCGGATGAGAGATTCTAGTTATAAGACAGGACTTACTGTAATACCCCCATTGGTTATAGTGAAGATGTTGTCTCACGAATTCTCAATTATGTTACGTATCATAAGTGTATGTTTGTTTTTGCAAAGTCTATCGGTTTTCAAAGAATTGCCAAAACCATAGTAGTAATGTATATATTATCGTGAATATAAAATGTTGTAGTTGAAATGCTCACTGTTGGTATGAAATCATATACATATTTATAAATAAAACACATTTTTATTTATAAACCATGTTGTATCCCAAAGTGGGTAAAGTAATGTAAGATGTTTACATGTTAACTAAACCATTCGGTAGTTGTAAAAACATCATGCAATGTATACTCAAAATTTCGATGTTTTCATGCGAGTAAGGTTACGTTTTTACTTGTATTCTCCCCCGTATAGTAATAAAAGCCTTTTAAAAGCATTCAAAATGGTAGAAAAGGGGGTATGAACTCACTGTTGGCATGAAATCGTATACGTATTTATAAATAAAACACATTTTTATTTATAAACCATGTTCTATCCCAAAGTGGGTAAAGTAATGTAAGATGTTTACATGTTAACTAAACCATTCGGTAGTTGTAAAAACATCATGCAATGTATACTCAAAAGTTTGATGTTTTCATGCGAGTAAGGTTACGTTTTTACTTGTATTCTCCCCCATATAGTAATAAAAGCCTTTTAAAAGCTATTAAAATGGTAGAAAAGGGGGTATGAACTCACTTGATAAGTTGTGAATAGGACAATGTTTCGTTCCTAAGAGTGACCTTTCTTGACGTATCCTCGGGTTTTTGGTGAAAATTGGGCTTCACGCGGGCAGTACTTCGAATTGAAAAGATTTATTTCTTGGGAACTTTGGGGCGTCGGGACTTCTGTCGTGTACCAGGGGGTTACCAGGACTTTCAGGTGGTTTAGAATGGCTTGAGAGTTTTTTAGAGGTGAAAGAAATGAGTAAGGAAGCAAATAAACCCGGGCAGCCTTGCATGGTATTTATAGCCTTGTTGAACCGCCTCCGTACATTGGGCGTACTCCGGAGAACGCGGGGCGTAATGCCTTCGCAGCTCATACGCTAGGCGTACCCTCGTATACGCGGGGCATATAACGACGAACATGCGTCACTGCTGACCGAAGCCTCGAATGGAGCGGGCGACGTGACCCAGGTACGACGTGGACGAACCGAGACCCAGTATTTCGAACGTTGGGCGTTCGTTAGGAACGTTGGGCGTACTCCTTCGGCCCAACATCGTTTTGCGTGTCCAGAACTTATAAATCCGTAACTTTTGTGTACGATCTCCGTTTTTGACGTTCTTTATATCCACACGAAGGTGGAAATATACTCTACAACTTTCGTTTTAGACTCCGTCGGCTAGTTTGACTTTATTTTTAATATTATATTTTTAACAGGTCGGGACTGGAAAAGTCCGTTAAAAATCCATAACTTCTTCATCCGGCTTCCGTTTTCGTCTGTCTTTTTACCATTGTCTAGATCTTCAACTCTCATTTAGGTTGTGTCGGCTAAAAATCGCTCGATCTCTATATCGAGTTTTTAACTATCTACAGCTATTCCGAAACTTCAAAAAATCATAACTTCCTCATACGAAATCAGATTTGGACGTTCTTTTTATGTAAGTTTATGGTTTAATGATATTTACGGCTTTTATTTAGATACCTAAGGTTGAAAAGTATTTCATTGAGATTGTGTATTTTATGCTTAACATTATTTTACCGGTTTTGTTGCGAAACTTTGATTGGTCATAACTTCTTCGTTATAACTCGTATTTTAGTGTTCTTTTTATATATATATATATATATATATATATATATATATATATATATATATATATATATATATATATATATATATATATATATATATATATATAGGAAACCTAGTTACAATCTCTACCAATTTATTTATCCCAATTAAGGTTATTGAACAATTTATTTTTGACCTAGATTTGACTGGTGTTACAATGTTTGTATGAAAAGTTTGTATCACTTTGTAAACACCAGAAAATATGATATTTTTTGTAAAAATGGTTTGAGTATTTTGTATCAAATCTTGTATTAAAGCATGTATGTTTCTGTTTTGAAACTATATAAATAGAGTATTCCAGGAACATCTTATATTTTCTATGTAAGTAGAAGGTAATGTATAATGTAAATTTCCCAGAAAATCCGATATTTTCTGCTTGTAAAAGTGTTGTGGTCTTAACCCCTAACATCGTAAAATGATGTTTGTATATTATCGTAACTACATAAATGTATATTGTTGGGTTTTGAGCAATCTAACACTTCCTAAGTGTGCATGCAACCCTAATAAACCTTGGATCTATGTTTGTCTAAATACATGCAAAATAATAATTTTCCAAGGTTTATAACCTATCTAACGTGGCATGGGGAACATTTCAACATAAAGAGTTAGAAGAGATTACATACCTTTTTGATGAGTTTGGTTCTTGAGGAGTTTGAGGGCCAAGCACCAATAGTGTGAATGCCTCAAATGGAATCACAAAACACCACAAACTCTTGGAAAACATTGAGAGAGTGTATACACTTGTATATTTCGGCCACAGACAAGCTCACACATACTAGTTCACTAGTTACACTTGGGCCCCATTTCATGCTCCATAAGCATGCTTATATAGTGTACATGATTAGGGTGAAACCCTAATAACCCATGACCTTTCCTTTTCCAAGGATCCATGGGTTAAAAGCTCCATGGATCATCCACGGACTTCCATATAAGCCTGGCCCATTAACAAAAGAGCATTAGCCCACACTATATAAAACCAATAGCCCATAATCTAATTAGTCTTCCTTTTAATCTCTAAATTAATTCATAATTAATTTAAGACTAAAACTAATTAAATAACATAATCGCATATTAATATATTATAACTTATAATATATTAATAAACATATGTGTATAACTCTCACAAAATTATCCATAAATAGTTTGGATGAGATACAACCCAAATGGACCATGCCGGGTCGGGTCAAGTATATACCAAATAAGTTATGGACTTAGACACCTTATCCAACAGACTCCCACTTGGATAAGTCTAATAACTATATTTGCATATGTTACTTCAGGAACCAACCAACAATCGTAGCTCTCGAAAACTCCGTTGAACTATGAAGACTCTGTTGAACTATGAAGCGCCATTTTAGATAAGTGATCATATAATCCTCTGCTCTCATGATATCAGCCGGACAAATACATGGAACAACGTCGTACTTATTGTCCAACAGTTTGTTTACCGATTTTCGGATTTGTTTGACAAAGAACTTAATCGAACACATCAATTTAGTTCTGACCGGCCGGTATACAGGTCACAACAAAATCATCGAGGGACCCAGATATCGCTTCTATTTCTAGAAGGAACAGATAAACTTCGACTCATATACTTGTTCTACTACTTGTTGAATTGTACACAAAGGCATGTTTTATAACATCAAGTTACTGATGCGTTTACGTGCAATCAATACAGAACCAACTCATAGGTAACAACTCATATCTCTAGGTTTGAAGATTTATATGATATTACCGTCTCACGATCACTCGAGATAAATTCCATGAAGTGATACAAGTGAGCGTGGGTTTATTCCAATACTCATAACTTATGAGCACTCATGAATGTTGTAGCCACCATTGCTATGACTAAACCCATTTAGCCATCTACAAACCCGATTCACGACAGTCTTGATTCATACCTACTTCCAACATATGAACGACTGTGGAGTGTTTAAATAACTTAGTCATTCGGAAAGAATAACCTATCTATTTTGGAAGTCAAAACTTGCAAAGTGAAACACAATAATAATCGAATCAATATGGTCTCAGAACCCTTTTGAATATAAACAGAACCACCTTTTATTTATCACCATATTGATTACACATTATTCATTGTATAATGTTTCAAACAATCAACTTAAGACTTGAATAAAAAAACAACAGTCATCCCATGCTCCTGGCATGTACACTTTGTTTTTCTAAACAATAGTTATGCCATACTCCAAGTATGCTCACTATGTTTGTCTATGATCCTTACATTGTGATGTAGATCAATTGAACATGATTCCAATGATACTCATTTCACAATCCCAAATCCTTATTGTAAATGTGAGAATCCCCGATTCCTATCATTTACCAAAAAAACTGTTAGTTTTAAAGTTTTATGCAATGTTCCTCTTGTAATGATTATACACAAATTCACAAAACTTGTCAACAGTCATTACAGAGTATTCCAAAGGAGATCAACTTCTATGGAACGGAAGTCTCATATTCAAAGTACATTGCTTTGAACATCCTTCTTGCATTAAGGTTTTCTAATCTTGCACAGATTGAATAACTTCCTCCTATGGAGACATTTCCATAGTCCCATTTTGACTATCACTTCTGAACAAGAGTTACCTCTTTTCAGAAAATGTCAATATGGTCATGCCAAAACTAACACTATACTTCCAAATGTCCCTGAGCAACCAATTTTTGGAGAACCTCAGATTTATCCTCGGCATGCTTAATCACTTTAGTCATATCCAGTTCTAGACTTTTCCCTTCTAAATGCCCTAAGCATTTGGAAAATTTAGAAAGGATGAATATTATAGCCCATGCAATCGATCCTATATCTGAAGCATATGGGACACGATTCATGATGTTTGACATAAAGACATGATACTAGACCAGTCTTTTGCTACAATATTTTTATTTGCCATGTTTTCAAAATTTAACTATGAAGAGGGATGCCGTAATCATAATCGATTTTTGAAAACGCAATATATATAGAATTTCTTCAAGTTGAACCATTCCAACACAAAATTCATATATATACTTGACTAAAGATGATTAAAATCTCAATCTAAGCTTTAGAATTGAAATGAAGTATAATTTCCTCTCCCTTAATTATAGCAAAAAACTTTTCAACCCCTTCAACTTCACGAATTGAAACTTTGTTTTCTATAATTAACATCGCTAACTTGCAACACTAATCATAATTATCATGCTCCCACTAACACGATGATTATTATCATAACACTTATGCTCCCACTAGCTTTGACATATATTCAGAAATCGGTTGGACTTCTAAAATTTAGATTCATACACCCTTTCTTAGATAGCTCACATGTGTGTCTAAACAATTTTCAGAAATATGAAAAGGGATGCCGTAATCATAGTCTTAATTGCTTAGTCATTTGCCATTTCTCACAAGTCCAAGTTAGTGTGCCGGTTAACCACACGCGCTCCACTAACAACTTTTGAAAATGCAAATAACACAATTGCTATCTACTTAAAATCTACTTAGTGAAAGCGTTTCCTCACCATCATTTTCATGAATCGGAGAGAAACCTTATGACACTTAGATTTTATAGTGTATGAGTTCCTATCCATGTGAATTTGTCAAAACCATAATCACAAGATAAGATTAGTGACAAATTCAGCCTTACATGGATTAAACTTGTTCAATGTTAGGTTCTTGTCACCTTGGTAGCACAAGGCCCACCAATGCTTCCAAGTTGAACTCTGATAACTCACATGCAAATTCAACTTATTTGAAGTAGGTACAGAAATAAGAATTATGTCAACACGATAGGTTGCAAACCTTAAGTCGTGTGCTAGTGATAAATTACAGGTTTTACTCTTGATTAAATCTTGAAACTCTTTCAGGATCTTTAAGGCTCCCACTGTCCCCTTGACATATAAGTTTCCCCAGTCAAGAACCATTCCTTGAGAAAGCAAATATTCAAGGGATAGTGCGGATTCTTATCAAGACTAACACTCCACACAATTGGTCTTAGTTGGTCTTTGTCTCATCCAAGACATCACAACTTACCAATCTCAAATGTACAAGAGTAGAAAACATTTTACTCTTACATTTGACTAGTGTTAATAAATCTTCCTTTATGTCACTCAATGTTACAATCTTGGAGTATGACTCTAAGAATTGTTTTGGAACAAAGTATGACTCATCTTCTTGATTTTAACCAATCCAACAATTCATGACCTCTCTTCTTAGCCTTAATAATGCACTAAGACATCCTTAGAGTATGAATTTGTGATATGGTTTCATAATCATTAAGATGATCATGAATTATGATACTAAAGTACTCTCCCATCCTTTCAGATTTGAGAAACTTTTATCTTACTGCCTAATTTGATTCTTCTCATTTGTTTTGTCATACATTGTATCCTTTCTAATGTTATAGAATTATACTTAACTTTATAAGTATAATCATATTTACTAATCTTTAGTAAATCATGACAAATCAATCTTTGCGGTGGACCTTGACCAACGCACACCCAGTGTACCTAATTCCTTAGTCCTTCAAATGACTCACATATACATGTGATCAAAGAATTAGTCTTAATTTTCAAAGATGAAAATTCTCATTCATCATACAATACAACTTGTATGATTCCAAGTTTCTGTCCAATTGAAACTTGGGTGATGAAAAACTTTCTTCATTTGGTAAATTCAGACACTACCACAAATGAAAGAATCAAATCCACTTTCCAATATTGCTATTACTGGAAACATATAAGCAACAATTTTCCACAGATGCCATTGTAAGGATATTTTTTTAAAATAAATAAAATTAAAACCCTTTTTTTTCTTTTATTTTAAAACTTTGCGGAAAAACTTATCCTTACCATCCACATGAAAACCTTGTTATTATCTATTCATAAGCAATATATTATAACTCTTAAGCAACAACTCAAAATTCTGATTACCGAACCATGCGATCGAAACCCACCTTCGCAATCAGAATCAACATATACTTACTTTAGGCTTCCTATCTTTTCTTTGATTCTTAAAACATCAGCATGTGACCCATTCACATTATGTAATAAGAATCTCCAAATAGGAACTTAATAGAGTTAGACAGTGGACTTTACCCGAAGTAGAGTCAAACCTCTTAACTTGATCAATCTTATGACCTTTCAGGTGAATAGGGCAGCTTCGCAACCAATGTCCCTTCCTTTGGCAACAAAACACATGGACCCTTTGGTAACGGCACATGAGACTATCTCAGACTTAGCCTTTCTCTTTACCATTTGGTCAACCGAGTTGACTATGGCCGATCCCTTTCCATTGGGAAGAGAAATGCTTTTCTAGATATCCAATGCTACCATTGCCAATGTCCATTTAAGGTTTGGGAAGTTGATCTTTTAATCAAATTTGCTTTACTGGTGTTCTAAATCATTGCTGATTCCACAACACCAAGCAAATAGATAACATCATTAAGTGTCATGTCATAGTCTGTCTCATAGTAGTCCCAAAGAGACTCACTATGTTACTAAGAAAGTGATTGAACATCCAACTTTCACGAGACTTTGACATCCAACTCTCCCGGCTTGTCAATATGTGACTTCATCTCCAAGATGTGAGCACACATAGACTATGCTTGCCAATAGGGATTGAGTGATTTTAAACTTTTCAAGAACTTGTGGGTGAGGGAGAATAATTGGAGGAGGTGGAGGAGGTGAAGCATGATGTTGAGGGACACCATCTTCAAGAGATTTGGGAAGATCATAGTTGTCTGAACCAGACATCTATAATGGGAGAAAATCAAGTTAATTGATTCAAAATCCTTAATATAACACCCAATATGAAATATTAAGGCTAGGACCCAACACAATATTTTATAATTTGGAAGAGGGATGCCGTAATCCAAGCTATAAAATATTTGAAGGTATGCGAATGACGATTCACCAATTTCCACCATGAAAAACGAAATAATTTATTAGGTTTTAATTGGATTTGAAATTCCTAGATCTTTTGAGATTCATTGAACTTTTCAATGGCATGTTTCAATCTCAAGTGTGCCTCTCAAATTTTGTGACTGGGATGCCGAGGATCACAAAACAAGGTGTGAATAACCATACCAATTCACTTGGTACCCTTAATATTATCACCTAATCAATGTGTCGGTTAACCACACACGCTCCATTGATCTATGACAAACATTAAGTCACCCTTCGTGGTCCTTACTAGTCCAAGTTAGTGTGCCGGTTAACCACACACGCTCCACCAACGACTTGGTAAGGTACAAAGTGTGAATTCCATGGGCTAGCACCAAATTCACATTTTTCCTAAAGTAACTAAGATTGGGAATTAAATAAAAAAAATTTAGTTACTTTATAATAATCATTATACTTTTAATGATAATTTAAAGTCATTGTCCTACCCGTTCGGCTAACGACCCTCCACCGATCAAGCAAGCGGTGGGTGAGAGTGGACATCCATTAAGTCACCATTTTATAGGCAACAACCTTATACCCACCTTATAGACCGGCTTCGTGAATGAGGCCTACTAACGGTAAAACGATTTGTTCTTATATATATATATATATATATATATATATATATATATATATATATATATATATATATATATAATTAACTATTAATGTTATAAATAGTATAAGTGTTGAATTTTAACTTTTAAAATTCTAAGTGTTGGAATTAAAGTTTATTAAAGTGTGTGAAACTTTTTCAAATTCCAAAACTTGAGGGCAAGTTTTTGAACAATTCATAAACTTTTGGATATTCATAACTTATGAGTTTTAATTAAGTGTTTTAAAGCTTTTAATGAAGAGTCTCTTGGAAATCCATAACTTGAGGACAAGTTATGGAGTCCATAAAACATTTATGGGAAAAACTCTTCAAGAAAATGTAACCTACAACTTCTTAAAAAAACATTTAAAAGAACACCTCTTGGAATTCCATAACTTGAGGACAAATTAAGAATTCCATTAAAACACATTAAGATCAAGAATTAACAAACAAACAATTTGCAAATAATTCCTAAGATCTAACAAAACTCATATGAACATGAACATCCACATCAACAATTTCAAGAATCATATGAACACATATAAAATTGAAATTTTGATTATAACTTTGAAATTGGTCCACCATCATCATTACCACATCAAAAACAGGTTTTATGAGTCCAAAACAGTTTAAGGTAATGATTCTAGACCAATTCCAGCACCAAAACTCGAAGATATGCTGTCTGGGGTTCCAACTCGTCGAGTGCATGAACCAACTCGCCGAGTTGGATGAATTTTGTCTTGGACTCGTCGAGTCCCTTCATGGACTCGGCGAGTCAGCTGTGCAGACAACATAAAATCTTCGATTTTCAGCAATTTGCATCAAGTATTCAAACAAGCAAGCCTAGGATCTGATACCACTGTTGGGTTTTGAGCAATCTAACACTTCCTAAGTGTGCATGCAACCCTAATAAACCTTGGATCTATGTTTGTCTAAATACATGCAAAATAATAATTTTCCAAGGTTTATAACCTATCTAACGTGGCATGGGGAACATTTCAACATAAAGAGTTAGAAGAGATTACATACCTTTTTGATGAGTTTGGTTCTTGAGGAGTTTGAGGGCCAAGCACCAATAGTGTGAATGCCTCAAATGGAATCACAAAACACCACAAACTCTTGGAAAACTTTGAGAGAGTGTATACACTTGTATATTTCGGCCACACACAAGCTCACAGACACTAGTTCACTAGTTACACTTGGGCCCCATTTCATGCTCCATAAGCACGCTTATATAGTGTACATGATTAGGGTGAAACCCTAATAACCCATGACCTTTCCTTTTCCAAAGATCCATGGGTTAAAAGCTCCATGGATCATCCATGGACTTCCATATAAGTCTGGCCCATTAACAAAAGAGCATTAGCCCACACTATATAAAACCAATAGCCCATAATCTAATTAGTCTTCCTTTTAATCTCTAAATTAATTCATAATTAATTTAAGACTAAAACTAATTAAATAACATAATCTCATATTAATATATTATAACTTATAATATATTAATAAACATATGTGTATAACTCTCATAAAATTATCCATAAATAGTTTGGATGAGATGCAACCCAAATGGACCATGTCGGGTCGGGTCAAGTATATACCAAATAAGTTATGGACTTAGACACCTTATCCAACATATATGTATTCCTGAAATTTTATAGTGGAGTTAATTTCTATGTGAGTCGTTATAACCATGCTTGATATGACTGCTCTGTCTATCATGACGTTTTTCAGGTGTCGCTTGTTTAAGGTAAGACATTTGTCACCCTAGACTGGCCTAGTCTAGCTGTAGCGAACAGCTCAGGTGCGGGGCTATCAACCCTGTATAGATCTATACACAAACTCTCGCTCTCCCTCCAGGAGACTCTGGTTATAACTACAAGACTGATGTTTGTACACTAGGTAGGTACGAATGAAAGAACATCTCACAAGAACCTGAACTATGTTTACGCGAATATTGTAACACACTGACTAATGTTTTAAATAATGTTTACGTTTATGTATTTAGGTTACAAGGCACAATGGGTATGTACACGAATGAATGAGGCCCAATAAGCATGAAATGTGTATACAAGGTTCGTCGAGCATGTAAATGGGTTAACAAGGCCCAATAAACATGTAAGGAGTATACAAGACCTATCAAGCATGTAAATGGGTCACTAAGGCCCAATAAACATGTAATGAATGTATCAGGACCAATAGGCATGTAAATGGGCCACTAAGGCCCAATAAACATGTAATGAATGTATCAGGCCCAATAAGCATGCAAATGGACCACATAGCCCCAATAACATGAAAATGGGTAAACAAGGCCCAATAAAAGTGAAAATGAGGTAATTATCCCGTTTGTTATTATAATGCTTGTTTTACCTCAATTATTTACCAAAATGACATAAAAGACCCAATTTTTGTAAAAATGAGATTCTTGGCCCATTAAGCCAAAACTTTACAATCAAGGCACATTTTTGGTAAAAATGACACTTTAAGCCCATTAGGACCGAAAGTTTACTTTAAAGGGCTTATTTTTTATAAAATGACATTTTCAACCCACTTTTGATAGAAATAACATTTTTGGCCCGAATTTAATAGAAATGACATTGCCCATTTAACCAAAAATTTACATTTTGGCCCATGTTTTTTTTTTAAATGATAGTTTAATCCATAAAAATTCAATAATTACCTTTTTAGGCCCATCAAACCATGAGTTTCTAAATAAACCCATTTTTGTGAAAATTGACAAATTTACCCCATTAAAACAGTGAAGGCCCAAATAGAAGCCCATTTGTGAAAATTAACACTTTTGGCCCATTTGAAACCTTGAATACCATAAAGATCCATTTTTATTTAAAAATGACTCTTTTGGTCCTCTCCAAAACCGCGAGTTAACATAATACCTCACTTTTTGTTCATTGTCAAAAATGGCCCCTTATACGGTTTTATTTAGTTTTCAAACATCCTTAGCATGTTTAATCATTTCAACTTCAAAGTAAGTCACATAAGATGGTTTAGTTTACAACCATCACCAAGTTTAGTAGATATTTTGAGTTTGGTGAAGATTTAACATGTTTTCATAACATAATCACAACATATAACATGAAAGCACACATATACATGCATAAATACATAGATCTAACACAAAAGCAATCCGTATTCTCCCCTAAAAACATATTAAAACCAAAAGCAAGGGGGTATGAACACAGCTTGGGATTGATCGGTTTTGAAGAAGGAAAAGAAGATGTTTTCGGTCTAGTAAGTTCCCTTGATGAGATCTTCGAACTTAAGGAGTTCTAAGAAACAAGAATCACAAAATGGAGTGTTTAAGAGTGTGAATCTTAACATGAAATGAAATCACACCAATTTAGAATGATGATAACTTACCAAACTTAATGATTCTTGAAGTAGAAGTCTTGGATTTTCTCAAACACCACACGATTCTTAGAGTAAGTGGAAGGAAGTTCTTTGTGTTCTTGATAGGATTTTTAGTGTAGTTGAAGTGGAAAATGAGAGTGGTGGTGAATGTTTTTGGCCGAGGGTAAGAAGGGGAACAGAGAAATGAGAAAATGTTGCATAGAAGTATTAGAATACCTAGTTGTATAGTGGTTATAATGCATGGATATTCAACATATAATACTGAAGTGTCTAGTTATTTAGATAATCTCAATTTATCTCTTTTTTTATAATAGTTGGGAATAAGGATGAAGAGAGGAAAGAAAGAATAAACATTAGGATTAATTTAAATAACAACCAAAAATGTGTGGCCCAATAAGAAATCTTCGGCCTATTGGGCCCACATACTAGTTCTCGGCACCCAAAGAGGTAAAAACAATCGGTTTTTGGCCCAAAGATATAACTTGAATGGTTTTTGGCCTAATAAGGCCCATGAAGAGTTTTGTGGCCCAATCATATATTTTTAATGACTTTCGGACCAACTAGGGCCCAAATGTGGATTTGTAGCCCAAAAGAATCAAGTTGAAGGTCTATCGGGCCATTAGGCCCAATAAGAGGATCATGGTCCAATAAGAGTTGAATAGGGAAGTTAGGGTTGCAAGCCAAAAGTCGAGTGAGCGTAGTACATTGAATTAGGTTTACGGCCTCATGGGTGAGTTTTGCTTTGAATAGTTGTTTTTGAAATAAATAATATGTATAACATCAGCCTTAGAGTTACAAGATACATCAAGAGTTAACCATACATAGATAGAATTTCCTAGCCAAAAAATGCTGGTTGTGACATCTATTGGGTTATGAGCATTCTAACACTCCTAAGTATACATGCAACCCTAAATACCTTGGATCTATGTTTTCTCTATTATACATGCAAATATGAATATTCCAAGGTATTACCCTATCTAGCATACAATTTATGATTCTTGGGTAATAAAACAAGTTAGAATACATACCTTGTTGATGTAGCTTGTCTTCATGAAGCTTGAGTGCCTAGTGCCCCAAGTGTGACACGTCAAATGGTTCACACAACACCATGAACACTTGGGATAACCTTGAGAATAAGGATACTTGGTTCTCTATAGTGAAATCGGCTAGCCCTCTTAGTGTACCCACACTAGTCACTAGCCTAATTTCATGAACCATAAGACCCTTTATATAGTATGGAGGATTAGGGTTAAACCTTAATACCCATGACCTTTCATTTCATAGGATCCATGGGTTAAAGCTCCATGGACTATCCATGAGGACTTAGCCCAACCTAAATGAACTTGGCCCACTACACATATATATCTAAGAGTCCATATTTAATTAGTTACTTTTGATCACTTAATTAACTATAAATTAACTCTTGATCAATACTAATTAAATAATATGATTATATATTAATATATTAGAACTTATAATATATTAATATGAATCATAAATATACTATTCTCATAAGACTATCCATATAAATTGTGTCGGTGAAGTGCAACCCAAATGGACCATGCCCGGTCGGGTCAAGTACATACTAAATATTGTTATAGACTTAGACATTAATCCAACAGTCTCCCACTTTGATAAGTCTAAAACTATTATTGAGTATGACTTCAAAAACCAATTGGCAATCGCAGCTCTCAAAGCCGCTGTCAAACTCTGATCTTGTTAACGAACTCTGACCTTTGTCAATGACTTATCCATTAGATAAGGGGTCATATATTCTTATATTCTAGATATCATATGGATTAAGACATGGATTGTAAATCATTCCCTCTATCCATTTCTTGTTTCCTGATTTCTGATTTATGACGACTGACTGATTGAACAAATCAAATCAGGCCTGGCTTGGCCAAGCACTCACATGTATCATCATTAAATCATAGAGGGGCCCACATATATCGCTTTTTATCCTGAAGGTAAAAGGAATGGATAAACATCGACTTAGATAGCTTGTTCTACTACTTTTTGAATCATACACAAAGGCACGTTTTATGACATCGAGTTATCAATGCGGTTTCGTGCAATCAATGTATAACCAACTCATAGTAATAACTCATATCTCTAGGTTTGAAGAATATAAGATATTATTGTCTCATGATCACTCGTGATAAAACCCATGAAGTGATTCCAATGAGTGTGGGTTGAATCCAATACTCAGAACTTATGAACACTTATGAGTGTTGTAGCACCACTTTGTCCAACAACTTATACCTCTACAAGACAACCCATGATAGTCTTGATTCATATCTACTTCTAACATATGACCGACTGTGGATGGTTTGAATAACTTAGTCATTCAGGAAGGACAACCTAGTTATTCTAGAAGTCAAAACATGCAAAGTGAAACACAAGAATAATCGAATCCAATATGGTCGCAGAACTTATGAATATAAATAAAACATCTTTTATTTATCACCATATCGATTACCCATCATTCATTGCATACTGTTTTAAACTATCAACTTTATACTTGAATTAAAACAATAGTTACACTATGTTTTCTAAACACTAGTCATGCCATACACCACGTATGCATACTAAGTTTGCCTAAACATTAGTTATGCCATACTCCAAGTATGCATACTAAGTTTTCTATGATCTTTACTTTGTTAAATAGATCGATTGCACATAATTTCAATGATTCTCTTTTCACAGTCCTGAATCCTTATTGCAAATGCAGGAATTCCAAATTCATGCCATTTATCGAAATTTGCTAGATTCTAAACTTATATGCATTGATCCTCTTATAATGATTATGCACAAAGTCACAAAGACTTGACAACAAACATTACAGAGCATTCCAAAGGAGATCAACTCCTTGGAAACATACTTCTTGCATTAAGTTTCCTAATCTTACACAGATTTATTGAACAACTTGCACTTCCCATATTCCCATTTTTTACTATTACTCTTGAACAAGAGTTGCCTCTTTTCAGAATATGTCAATATGACCCTTCCAAAGTGAACACTATACTTCCAACTATCCCTGAGCAACCAATCTTTGGTAAACCTTAGTTTTTCCTTGACAATTGCTTAATCATTTTAGTCATATCCAATTCTAGACCTTTTCCCTTCTTAATGCCCCAGGCATTTGGAAATTTTTTAGAAAGGATGGATATAGAACATGTAATCGATCCTATATGTGAAGCATATGGGACACGATTCATGATGTCTCACATAAAGACTAGACTAGTCTTTTTCTATAATATTTCTATTTCTATTTGTTTATGTTCTCATAATTCAGATTATGAAAAGAGATGTCGTAATCATAATCGAATTTTAGAATGCAAATAATAGACCCATATATAGAATTTCCTCATGTTGAGCCAAACCAACATAAAATTCATATATATATTCTTGACTAAAGATGATTAAAATCTCAATCTAAGCTTTTAGAATTGAAATGAAGTATAATTTCCTCTCCCTTAATTATAACAAAACACCTTTTCAACCCCTGCAACTCCACGAACTGAAACTTTTGTTTTCTCTAATTAATATTGCTAACTTGCAACCTTTACCATAATTATCATGCTCCCACTAACATGATGATTATTAGCATAACACTTATGCTCCCACTAGCTTTGACATGTACTCAGAAATCAGCTGGACTTCTAGAAATCAATACTATATTGAATTCCTTACAAAAGTTCAGACTTTTGATACGAGATGCTTTG
The DNA here is from genome assembly GCF_052625555.1 of Lactuca saligna. Lineage (NCBI taxonomy): Eukaryota > Viridiplantae > Streptophyta > Magnoliopsida > Asterales > Asteraceae > Lactuca > Lactuca saligna. The sequence continues at coordinate 134,878,611 of NC_136421.1, read as the reverse complement.
ATAAAACTTTATCAACATCACACACCTTTACTTAGATAGCTCACATGTGTGTCTAACCAATTTCATAACTATCAAAATTGATGCCGTAATCATAGTCTCAATTGTTTAGACCTTTTGCCATATGGTTTAAATCTACTTGGTGGAAGTGTTTCCTCACCATCATTTTCATGAATCAGAGAGAAACCTTATGACCCTTAGAGTTTATGGTGTATGTGTTCTTATCCATGTGGATTTTTCAAAACCATAATCACAAGAGAAGGATAATGACAAATCCAAACTCATATGGACTGAACTTAATCTGAATTTCTTGCCACCTAGCAGCTCAAGGACATGCCATTGCTTCCAAGTTGTTATGCAACCAATATAGAACTCTAAGAACTCATATGCAAAGCCAACTTTAATTAGAATGGGCACAAATATAGAAATATGTCAACACAATAGGTTATAAACCTCACATCGTGTGCTAGTGTTAAACTACAGGTTTTTAATCTTGATTAGATCTTGAAATTTTTTTCAGGATCTTTAAGACTCCCATTGTCCTCTTGACATATTAGATTATCTTGTCAAATAGTCAAGAGATAGTTTGGATTATTTATCAAGACAAACACTTCACATAATTTGTCTTAGTTGGTCTTTGTTTTATCGAAAACATCACAACGTACCAATTTCAAATGTACTAGAGTAGGATACTATTACTCTTACATTTGACAAGTGTTTTAAACCTTTCTTTAAGGTATGTCACTCAACTTACAGTCTTGGACTATGACTCTATGACTGGTTTTGGAATGAAGTATGACTAATCTTCTTGATTTAACCATTCCAACAATTCAAGATTCCTCTTCTTAGCTATCAGAATGCAATTAGAGGATGAATTGTGATAAGGTCTCTTAATCATTAAGATGATCATATAACATGATACTAAAGTAATCTCCCATCTTTTTAGATTTGAGAAACTTTTGTCCTTCTGCCTAATTTGATTCTTCTCATTCGTTCTGCCATACACTGAAAATTTTCCAATGCTTTAGAATTATACTTAAGCCTGTAAGTATAACCATATTTACTAAACTTTAGTAAATCATGACAAATAGTCTTATCGATCTGTTGTGGTGGACTTGACCAACGCACAAGAATGTGTACTCGATCCCTTACTCCTTTACGTGACTCACACATCCATGTGAACAAGTAGTTAATCTTAATTTTCCAATGCTTGAAAATTCTCATTCATCATGCTATAAAACTTGCATGATTCCAAGTTTCTATCCAACTGAAACTTGGGTGATGAGAATCTTTCCTTATTTGGTAAATTTAAACACTACCACAAATGAAAGAATCAAATTCATATTTCCACTCTTGCTATTAATGGAATCTTATAAGCAACAAAAATTTTCACAAACACCATTGTAAGGATATTTTAAAATAAATAAAATCAAAATTTTTCCTTTTATTTTAAAAACTTTGCGGAAAAACTATCCTTACAGTGCAAAAGCACATGAAAACTTTGTTGTTATCTATTCCTAAGCAATATATCATAACTCCTAAGAAGTAGCTCAAGAATCCAATCTTCAAACTATGCGATAGAAATCCATCTACGCGATCAGATTCAACATATTCTTTCTTTAAGTTTCTGCACTTTTCTTTGATTCTTAAAACATCAACATGTGACCCAGTCACATCATGTATCAAGAATCTCAGAATAGAAACTTAGCAGAGTTAGATAGTAAACTTTACCTGAAGTAGAGTCAAACTTATTCACTTTAACATCATTAGGAAAAATTGGCAGCTTCGCAACTAATGCCCCTTCCTTTGGCAATATAAACATATGGACACTTTGGTAATGGTACGTAGGACTATCACATACTTAGCTTTTCTCTTTACTATTTGGTCAACCGAGTTGACTATGGCCGATCCCTTTCCATTGGGAGGAGAATGCTTTTTCTAGATTTCCAGTGTCATCATTTTCAATGTCCATAAAGTTTTAGGAAGTTGATCTTAGAAAATAGATAAGATCATTAAGGGTCATGTCATAGTCTGTTTCATAGTAGTCCCAAAGGAATTCACTATGTGACTTAGAAAGTGATTGAACCACCAACTTTCTCAAGAGTTTGACACTCAACTCTCCCGGCTTGTCAATCTGTGACTTCATCTCCAAGATGCGATCATACGTAGACCTTGCTTGCCAATAGGGCTTGAGTGACCTTGAACTTGTGGGTTAGGGATAATAATTGGAGGAGGTGGAGGAAGTGAAGTTCCAAGAGATTTGGGAGGATCATAGATGTCTGAACCAGACATCTTTTTGGGAGATATTCAAGATAGTTGATCTAAAGTCCTTAATATAACACCCAATATGAAATATTAAGGCTAGGACCCAACAAACTATTTTATAACTTGGAAGAGCGATGTTGTAATCCAAGCTATAAAATATTTGAAGGTAGGTGAATGACAATTCACCAATATCCACCAAGATAAACGAAATGTATTATTAGGTTTTAATTGGTTTTAAAACTCCTAGATTCTTTTGATATTCATTGAACTTTTCAAAGGCATGTTTCAATCTCGAGTGTGCCCTTCAGGTTTTGTGACTTGGATGCCAAGGATCACAACACAAGGTGTGAATAACCATGCAAATATACTTGGTATCCTTAATATTTACCCCTCAATCGATGTGCCGGTTAACCGCACACACTCCACTGATACTATGATAAACATTAAGTTACCCTTTGCCTACCTTGTTAAATCAACCTAGTGTCTCGGTTAACCACGCACGATCCACTAACTGACTTAAGCAAAGTGCAAAGTGTAATTTCATGGATTAGCACCAAATTCACATTTTCCTAAGTAACTAAGATTGGGTATTAATAGGAGTTTAGTTACTTAGTGTTTATCATTAATACTTTTAATGAAGGGAGAATTATAGTCCTTGTCCTAGCCGTTCGACTAATGACCCTCCACCGGTCAAGGAAGCGGTGGGTGAGAGTGAACACCCATTAAACTGGCATTTTATAGGCAGTAACCTTATACCCCTTTATAGACCGTCTTCGTGAATGAGGCCTACTAATGGTCAGACGACTTTACTCTTATACATACATATATATATATATATATATATATATATATATATATATATATATATATATATATATATATATATATATATATTATTAACATATAATATTATAAAGTATAAGGGTTGAATTTTAACTTTTAAAATTCTAAGGGCTTAACTTGGAATTAAGGTATTCGTAAGTGAAAATTTTACAAATTCCAAAACTTGAGGGAAAGTTTTTGAAACTATTGAAAACTTTTCATTTCATAACTTATGAGTTTAATGGTTCATTAAAATGAAGACTCTTCATTTTTTATGTAAATTCTTATTCTTTAATAACACTTTTAAAGAAGTGACTCTTAAACATCCATAACTTGAGGACAAGTTATGGAGTCATAATACTATTTAATGAAAAAGACTCTTCATTTTTTTATGTAACTATGACACTTTTTTATGAGTTTTAGATTCATAAATGTGACCTTTTACGTAACTTGAGGATAAGTTACAAAAACATATTTTATAAACTACCTCTAGATTAATTCGGATTGAAAACAACTAAAACACAATTTTTTTTCCCATTAATCTAAACTAATTCATAGAACAAGGAAACATAAAACTTTATGTAATCCATAACTTATGGAGTTAAATGCTTGTTTTATGATGAAACTTTTCATGTTTCATAACTTCAGAATAAGTTATAAAAATTCTTTAAAACATTAACACCAAATTTTGTAACTACATAAAAACTTTAAATCGATTTTTTTTAAAACCTTTTCATATCTTTAACTTATGGAGGTTTCAAAACACTTAAGATCACAACTTAAAAAAAAAAACTTTTGAGCTCCAAAATTTTATGACAAAATTTGTAACTCCTTAAAACATTTAGATCAAACTTTTAAAACTAATAAAATAATCATATCATTTTATCTTTTACTAAATTTGACCTAATTAAACTCATATAGAAAATGATTCAAATTTTACAAATAATTAGTTTTTCACAAAACAAGTAATTATCTTAAAATTTGACAAACTTCATGTTTTTTTTTCTTTTTTTTTTCAACTTTGAAACTCAAACATTTGCATGAATATAACATAAAACAACCTGGCTCTGATACCACTATTGGGTTATGAGCATTATAACACTCCTAAATGTACATGCAACCCTAAATACCTTGGATCTATGTTTTCTCTATTATACATGCAAATATGAATATTCCAACGTATTACCCTATCTAGCATACAATATATGATACTTGGGTAGTAAAACAAGTTAGAATACATACCTTGTTGATGTAGCTTGTCTACATGAAGCTTGAGTGCCTAGAGCCCCAAGTGTGACACCACAAATGGTTCACACAACACCATGAACACTTAGAATAACCTTAAGAAGAAGGATACTTGTTTCTCTCTAGTGGAATCGACTAGCCCTCTTAGTGTACCCACACTAGTCACTGGCCTAATTTCATGAACCATAAGACCTTTTATATAGTGTGGAGGATTTGGGTTAAACCCTAATACCCATGACCTTTTATTCCCTAGGATCCATGGGTTAAAGCTCCTTCGACTATCCATGAAGACTTAGCCCAACCTAAATGAACTTGGCCCACTACACATATATATCTAAGAGTCCATATTTAATTAGTTCCTTTTGATCACTTAATTAATTATAAATTAATTCTTGATCAATACTAATTAAATAATATGATTATATATTAATATATTAGAACTTATAATATATTAATATAAATCATAAATATACTATTCTCAAAAGACTGTCTATATAAATTGTGTTGGTGAAGTGCAACCCAAATGGACCATGTCGGGTCTGGTCAAGTACATACGAAATATAGTTATGGACTTAGACATTAATCCAACAACATCATCCCCCTGTTAGAGGGAGTTCCGTCTCGAAATTCTTTTGAAGGTTATTCTTAGGAACTAAAGAAAAGTTGAGGGTACTTTTTCATCATTTGGCCTTCGCGTTCCCATGTGCATTCCGGTCTGCGCTTAGCGTTCCATCAAACCTTCACAATTGAAATGTGGCTTTGTTTTGTACGCTTCACTTCCCTGTCAATTATCTCAACCGGCTCTTCGACGAACATGAGATTCTCATTTATATCGATCTCATCCAGGGGAATGACGAGGGTTTCTTTTGATAAGCACTTTTTTAGATTCGACATGTGGAACACGGGGTGTACGTTGCTGAGCTTCACACGCAGCCACAACTTATATGCTACCGGACCAATTCGGACAAGAATCTCAAATGGTCTGATGTATCGTGGATTTTATTTTCTGTGCTTCGCAAATTGGATCATCCCTTTCCAGGGAGATACCTTCAATAGCACTTGGTCTTCGACTTGAAATTCTAGAGGCTTTCGCCATTTGTCAACATAACTCTTTTGTCGGTCACGCAATGCTTGGAGTCGTGCCTTGATTTGAACTATTTTCTCCGTTTTATTCCGAATGATCTCATGGCCTATAAGGGTGATGTTCGGTGTTTGCCCTCTTTCCAACTAAGTGTCTCCCACCTCAGCCCAACAAAGAGGTGATCTTTATTTCCGAGCATACAAAGCTTCAAAATGAGCAACCTTAATGCTCGTGTGATAACTATTATTGTATGATAACTCGATTAATGGCAAGTGGGTATCCCATGCCTTGCCAAAATCAATCACATAGGCTCAGAGCATATCTTCAAGCATTTGAATGGTTCGCTCGCTTTGGCCGTCGGTTTGAGGTTGGTAGGCAATGCTCATATCTAGTTGTTTTCCCAATGCTTTCTGGAGTGACTGCCAAAATTGTGAAGTAAATCTACTATCTCGATCTGAGATAATAGATATCAACACCCCATGAACTCTCACAATTTCCGTTATATAAATTCGTGTTAACCTCTCCATTTTGTACATATCCTTTATTGGTAGGAAATGGGCGGATTTGGTTAACCTATCGACAATCACCCAAATAGCATCAAATTCGTACGTTGTCTTAGGTAATTTGGTAATGAAGTCGATGGTAATTCTTTCCCATTTCCACTCGGTAATTTTGGGTTGTTGCAGTAATCCTGAGGCTTTCTCATATTCCACTTTAACCTTGATTCAAGTGAGGCACTTTCTTACGTAAGTGGCAATTTCTGCTTTCGTGTTTGGCTACCAATAATGTTGTTTAATGTCCAAGTACATCTTATCAGAACCCGGATGGATGAAATATCGCGTCTTATGAGCTTCATTCATGACTATGTCTCTGAATCCTCCAAATTTTGGGACCCAGATACGTTTTGTGAGGTAGTAAGCTCCGTCTTCTTTGACTTCAAGATTCTTATCCATTCCAAACAGTGCTTCATTCGTGGCATTCTCCGGCTTCAATTCCTCCAATTGAGCTTCCTTGATTTTTGATGTTACATGGGAGTGGATGGTCGTTGATAGCGTTTTCACCCGAAGACCCGAGTATTATTTTCTGTTTAAGGCATTGGCCACCACATTAGCCTTGATTGGATGGTACTTGATATCGCATTCATAAACAGTTAGCAGCTCAGCCCACCCTCGCTGCCTCATGTTTAGGTCCATTTGATTTAGAATGTGCTTGAGGCTTTTGTGGTCCGTGAAGATGGTGCATGTTGTACCATAAAGGTAGTCCCTCCAAATTTTTAGGGCGAAGACCATAGCTTCCAGATCGAGATCATGGGTGGTGTAATTTAACTCATGTGTCTTCAATTTTCTGGATGCGTAAGCTATCACTTTTCCATGTTGTATTAGAACACAGCCTAACCCATGATTCAAAGCATCACAATATACTATGAAGTCTTCAGTTCCCTCTGGTAAAGATAACACTGGAGCACTATAAAGGGCTCGCTTCAAGGTTTGAAAAGCAGCTTCTTGTTTTTCAATCCAGTTGAAAGGTATGCCTTTTTGTGTTAGAGTGGTGAGGAGCTTGGCAATCTTGGAGAAGTTCTGAATAAATCTTCGGTAGTAGCCTGCAAGGCCTAAGAATTTCCTAATCTCCGTTGGTGTTTTTGGAATCCCCCAACCTTGAATAGCTTTGATCATGGAAGGATCCACATGAATTCCCTCCTCACTGACTACAAGACCCAATAAATTCACACTGCGAATCCAAAACTCGCATTTGGAGAGTTTTGCATATAGCTTTTCAGCTGTCAGAGTTTCCAAGATCTGGCGTAGATACTGACCGTGCTCCTCCTTACTTCAATAGTATATAAGTATGTCATCAATGAAAACAATCACAAAATTATCTAGGAATGGTAGATTCGATTCATGAGGTCCATAAATGCTACGGGAGCATTTGTATGACCGAAAGGCATAATAACGAATCCGTAATGACCATATCCGGTTCGGAAAGCAGTTTTGGGAATATCTTCTTCCCGAACTCCCAACTGATGATAACTGGACCATAGATCTATTTTATGAAAATAACTGGCTCCTTGAAGCTGTTCAAATAGATCATCAATTCGAGGGATTAGATATCGATTTTTGATAGTAAGTTTGTTTAACTCCCGATAGTCGATGCACATTCTAAAGGATCTGTCCTTCGTTTTGACAAAAAAGATTGAGGCTCCCCAGGGTGATAAACTCGGCTTGATGAATCCTTTGTCTAAGAGTTTGCTTAATTAACTTGATAACTCCTGCATTTCGGCGGGAGCTAACCTGTAGGGGGATTTGGCAATTGATGTGGCTCCTAGTATTAGTTCGATTCGAAATTCGACCTGTCTTTCTGGGGATATTCCTAGAAGGTCTTTAGGAAATACATCCGGAAAGACACATGCCACTGGGATATCTTTGATGTTTATTTCCTCTTTTATTTATCCACAACATGGGCGAGGAAGGCATAGTTTTTCTTGTGCTGGAATTTTTGTGCCTTGATGTACGAGATAAGACAGAGATTGACGCTAGGTTTATCACTGTAGATTATTAGGGTTTCTTGGTTGGAAAGGTAAAGGCGAACAACCTTCTCACGGCAAATAATATCAGCATGGTGGGGGCTTAACCAATCCATGCGGATTATCATATCAAAACTCCTAATATTAACTGGCATCAAATCTATTTGAAAAGAGTCGTTGTTTAATGTTTATGTGCATCCTACGTAAACGTCTTTGGTTATTTTAGTTTTCCCATTAGCCATCTCCACAGTGAAGGCTTCGCTTAGCTTCTGGGGTTTTTGGTTTAGTAAATGTTTGAATTTATTACTCACGAAACTCAGCTCAGCCCCACTATCGAACAAAATGCATGCGTAAATGTTGTTGAGAGGAAACGTACCAGTAACAACCGTCGGGTCTTGTACTGCCTCTCCTTGACCCAATTTCAGGACCCTGCCTGATCCTCCTGCTCCTTGGTTGTTGGCTTTGGGGAAATTTCGCCTATAATGGCCAGTTCCTCCACATCCATAAGAAGTATGATTGGCCCCGACATTGTTGTTGTTGTTGTTGTTGTTGTTGCTATTGTTATTGTTTGGCTGTTGGTTCTGTTGGGGTTGAGATCTGCAGTACCAGGCGGTGTGCCCCTTACGATTGCAGTTGGTACACTGCATTTATCTACACTCGCTATGGTGGTGGTAGTTGCATTTGTTAGATTTTGGTAAAGTTCCTAAGTATGGCCTGGTAGTGGTTTGTGCAGTTGAGGCTGGAGCAACTGGTGCTGGCACGAATTGAGAGGTAGCAGCGTGGACTGCCACAATTTGCTTCTTTTAGAGGATCCTTGGTTCTGTTGCCTCTTTAGTTTGTTGTCCCCATTTTTCTTGTTATTACCTTCCTTCTTGTTCTCAGTCTCAGTAGTTTTGGCTCCTTTCTCATTGCCATGGTCGTAAAGCTTTTGAGCTAGCCTTTTTGCAATGTCAAAAGTCTCTGGGTTTGCTGCAATCACGTTTCCTTGGATTGGAGAAGTTAATCCCCAAATGAACCCCTCGATCTTCTTCCCTTCTTATGTGATTATACCCGGGTATAATAATGCTAATTCACTAGACCTTGAGATGTAAGCCTCGATGTCTGAGTTTTGTACTGTGAGGTTCCATAACTCCTACTCCAATTTCTGTACTTCCTCACGAGGACAGTACTCTACCATCAACATTTCCTTGAGCTCCTCCCATGGCATGGCATTTTCCACTTGGAGTTTCATAGGCTCCATATGACCATTCCACCACGAAATTTCTTGTTCGACAAATGTACAAGCTGTAAATTTCACCTTGCATTCTTCAGGACAACCACAGATCTCAAAGACGGACTCAATATTTTCTATCCATCGCTTTAAGGTTATCAAGCCTCCCATTGCATTGAATGTTCAAGGTTTGGAATTTGAGAAATCTTTGTAGGTACAAACTTTTGTAGGACCTTGATTAATTCCTTGGTTCGAGCTTCCAGCTCCTTGACCGTTACCGCCACCAGTGTTCCTAGTTTGAATGTGTGCCAAGGCTGTTGTGACTGCAACCGAGACTGCTGCTTCAAAAGCAGCAGACTTCACCTCTGACGGAGGCGGTGGTGGTGGTGCTATGTTGTTATTTTTGTGAATTGGTCTCCTAGGCATCTTCTGTCCTGGAACAGAAGGACGATGAGGACATTGTTATTGTCTAGAGGTTGTAATGTTTTCAGTTGTACATGTAAGTGAATTTGCATAATATCACGAAATAAGAAAATTAGGACACATATCAGATAACATCACAATAAAACACATAACTGCTTCATTAATGATATACTATTCGTAGTAAAGAGCATGAAAATTTACCTTTAAAGGCATACACTACATAGAGAACAAGTATAATCTGACAACATAACGGCTTTATGAGTAGTGTAGTCACTTAATCATAAAGTTGGTCCTACCTAAAATAGTACATAAAAGAGAACCATAACAATAGTGGTAGTGGGTGGAGCATATTGTAGTCGCGGCGGGAAGTGTCTGTTGGTGATGCTCAGATGCCAAAATGACGCACCAAAAGGTCAGCCAATTCACTCATCTCCCAAGTGATTTCGTCTCTCGCTCTTGCTCTGCTCGAACTGCTCTTGCTTTTGCTACAAAAAGTTGTTGCATGAGAGTGGCAACTTCCTCCTCCAAGGAGCGCATCCGATCTGTGGGGTCCTCTTGTGCTATGTGTGGATTCGGTATCATCTTTAAAGGGTGGGATTCACTAGGAACTTCCCCAACGCCCTTTACCTCTTTAGTCTCCTCTTCGGATCCCTCATCCTCGTAATCTGTCTCTAAATACTCTTCAGGTCTTATATTTGGATCTGCCTCTCGAACCATTTCAGGTTCTCCTTCCATCCATCTGTGGGCCACCAGGTCCTGATAGTAAAGGTCACCTTGCTGGTATTCAACCATGATGTTTGCGTGAGAAGTGTAGGTATGTGAAGTGTGTAAGGGGGTTTATATAGATAGCATTCTAAAATACTCCTATAGTATTTTAATTGTTTATGTTTGAGTTTCTTAAAACTTTTTGGATATGAGGTTGGTAGGTTTCTAGTTTCATTGCTCACCATGATCACTCCCAAACACATGTTGGTTGTATTTTGAATCAATATAGTTGATCAGACTATATTTATCCCTAATACGACTACTTAACTGTCCGGGTTAAACCACGATGTTCAATTCTTCAAAAAACTTTTATTGTTATTGTAATAATGCACACATAGGTATGTATTTTATTTTTGTTCAGAGTATTTTAGTCCCAATGTATTTATAATTGCATATCTTGTATGATTAGATATGCCAGTTCACTATAAACATTGTTTTGATACCAATTTGTCATACCCCCAAACTAGAACGGCAGAAACATCTGGGGGTTGGGTGACTTCATCTTGTAATATCATCACAGCGTAAATAATTAAATCAAGATAACATCATCATCACACATACAATAGTACAACCATCATTGTTTACATAAGGGGTTGGATTACAAATTACATTAAAAAATAATAAGTGTATGATGATAACAAAAATACAAAAAAATCCAAGTGTTCTTGATGACCAATCCACTTAACGATTTCCTGAGAATACAAGTTATTCTGAAAACGTCAACATATAAAATGTTGTGAGTTCATAAGCATGTTTGTATGAAAAGTTTGTATCACTTTGTAAAAACCAGAAAATCTGATATTTTCTGTAAAAAATGGTTTGAACATTTTGTATCAAATCGTGTATTAAAGCATGTATGTTTCTGTTTTGAAACTATATAAACAGAGTATTCCAGGAACATCCTATATTTTCTGTTGTAAGTAGAAGGTAATGTATAATGTAAATTTCCCGGAAAATCTGATATTTTTAGCTTGTAAAAGTGTTGTGGTCTTAAACCCTAAGATCGTAAAATGGTGTTTGTATATTATCGTAACTGCATAAATGTATATGTATTCCGTAAATTTTACAGTTGTGTTAATTTCTATGTGAGTCATTATAACCATGCTTGATATGATTTCTCTGTCTATCATGATGTTTTTCAGGCATCGCTTGTTTAAGGTAAGACATTTGTCACCCTAGACTGGCCTAGTCTAGCTGTAGCGAACAGCTCAGGTGCGGGGTTGTCAACCCCGTATAGATCTATACACAAACTCTCGCTCTCCCTCCAGGAGACTCTGGTTATAACTACAAGACTGAAGTTTGTACATTAGGTATGAAATCGTATACGTATTTATAAATATAACACATTTTTATTTATAAACCATGTTGTATCCCAAAAGTTTGATGTTTTCATGCGAGTAAGGTTACGTTTTTACTTGTATTCTCCCTTGTATAGTATTAAAAGCCTTTTAGAAGCATTTAAAATGGTAGAAAAGGGGGTATGGACTCACTGTTGGTATGAAATCGTATAAGTATTTATAAACAAAACACATTTTTAATTATAAACCATGTTGTATCCCAAATTGGGTAAAGTAATGTAAGATGTTTACATGTTAACTAAACCATTCAGTAGTTGTAAAAACATCATGCAATGTATACTCAAAAGTTTGATGTTTTCATGCGATTAAGGTTACGTTTTTACTTGTATTCTCCCCCGTATAGTAATAAACCCTTTTAAAAGCATTTAAAATTGTAGAAAAGGGGGTATGAACTCACTGTTGGTATGAAATCGTATACGTATTTATAAATAAAACACATTTTTATTTATAAACCATGTTCTATCCCAAAGTGGGTAAAGTAATGTAAGAGGTTTACATGTTAACTAAACCATTCGGTAGTTGTAAAAACATCATGCAATATATACTTAAAATTTCGATGTTTTCATGCGAGTAAGGTTACGTTTTTACTTGTATTCTCCCCCGTATAGTAATAAAAGCCTTTTAAAAGCTATTAAAATGGTAGAAAAGGGGGTATGAACTCACTTGATAAGTTGTGAATCAGACAAAGTTTTGTTCCTAAGAGTGACCTTTCTTGACGTATCCTCTGGTTTTTGGTGAAAATCGGGCTTCACGCGGGCAGTACTTCGAATTGAAAAGATTTATTTCTCGGGAACTTTTGGGCGTCGGGACTTCTGTCGTGTACCAGGGGTTACCAGGACTTTCAGGTGGTTTAGAATGGCTTGAGAGTGTTTTAGAGGTGAAAGAAATGAGTAAGGAAGCAAATAAACTCGGGCAGTCTCGCATGGTATTTATAGCCTTGCTGAACCACCTCCATACGCTAGGCGTTCTCCGGAGAACGCGGGGCGTAATGCCTTCGCAACTCATACGCTAGGCGTACCCTCGTGTACGTGGGTCATACAATGGCGAACAGGCGACACTGCTTACCGAAGCATCGAATGGAGCGGGCGATGTGACCCAGGTGCGACGTGGACGAACCGAGACCCAGTATTCCAAACGTTGGGCGTTCGTTAGGAATGTTGGGCGTACTCCTTCGATCCAACATTGTTTTGCGTGTCCAGAACTTATAAATCAGTAACTTTTGTGTACGATCTCTGTTTTTGACGTTCTTTACATCCACACGAAGGTGGAAATATACTCTAAAACTATCGTTTAGACTCTGTCGGCTAGTTTGACTTTATTTTTAATATTATATTTTTAAAAGTCTGGGACTGGAAAAGTCCATTAAAAATCCATAACTTCTTCATCTGGCTTCCGTTTTCGTCTGTCTTTTTACCATTGTTATACCATTGTCGAGATCTTCAACTCTCATTTAGGTTGTGTCGGCTAAAAATCGCTCGATCTCTATATTGAGTTTTTAACTATCTACCGCTATTCCGAAACTTAAAAAAATCATAACTTCCTCATACGAAGTCAGATTTGGACGTTGTTTATGGTTTAACAATATTGACGACTTTCATTTAGATACATAAGCTCGAAAAGTATTTCATTGAGATTTCGTATTTTATGCTTAATAGTATTTCATAGGTTTTGTTGTGGATCTTCAATTGGTCATAACTTCTTCGTTATAACTCGGATTTCAATGTTCTTTATATATATATATATATATATATATATATATATATATATATATATATATATATATATATATATATATATATATATATATATATATATATATATTGGAAACGTAGTTACGATCTCTACCAATTTATTTATCCCAATTAAGGGTTATTGAACAATTTATTTTTGACCTAGATTTGGCTGGTGTTATAATGTTTGTATGAAAAGTTTGTATCACTTTGTAAAAACCAGATAATCTGATATTTTCTGTAAAAATGGTTTGAACATTTTGTATCAAATCGTGTATTAAAGCATGTATGTTTCTGTTTTGAAACTATATAAACAGAGTATTCCAGGAACATCCTATATTTTCTATGTAAGTAGAAGGTAATGTATAATGTAAATTTCCCAAAAAATCCAATATTTTCTGCTTGTAAAAGTGTTGTGGTCTTAACCCCTAAGATCGTAAAATGGTGTTTGTATATTATCGTAACTGCATAAATGTATATGTATTTAGTAAATTTTACAGTGGAGTTAATTTCTATGTGAGTCGTTATAACCATGCTTGATATGACTGCTCTGTTTATCATGATGTTTTTTAGGTGTCGCTTGTTTAAGGTAAGACATTTGTCACCCTAGACTGGCCTAGTCTAGCTGTAGCGAATAGCTCAGGTGCGGGGCTATCAACCCTGTATAGATCTATACACAAACTCTTGCTCTCCCTCCAGATATAACTACAGGATTGGCGTTTGTACACTAGGTAGGTACGAATGAAAGAACATCTCACAAGAACCTTAACTATGTTTACACGAATATTGTAACACACTGGCTAATGTTTTAAATAACGTTTACGTGTATGTATTTAGGTTAAAAGGCACAATGTGTATGTACATGAATGACTGAGACCCAATAAGCATGAAATGTGTATACAAGGTTCGTCGAGCATGTAAACGGGTTAACAAGGCCCAATAAACGTGTAAGGAGTATACAAGACCGATCAAGCATGTAAATGGGTCACTAAGGCCCAATAAACAAGTAATGAATGTATCAGGACCAATAAGCATGTAAATGGGCCACTAAGGCCCAATAAACATGTAATGAATGTATCAGGCCCAATAAGCACGTAAATGAGTCACTAAGGCCCAATAATCATGTAACGAATGTATTAGGCTCAATAAGCATGTAAATGGACCACGTAGGCCCAATAACATGAAAATGGGTAAACAAGGCCCAATAAAAGTGAAAATGACATAATTAGCCCGCTTGTTATTATATTGCTTGTTTTACCTCAATTATTTACCAAAATGACATAAAAGGCTCACTTTTTGTAAAAATGAGATTCGTGGCCCATTAAGTCGAAAATTTACTATGAAGGTATATGTTTGGTAAAAATGACACTTTAGGCCCATTAAGACCGAAAATTTACTTTTAAGGGCTTATTTTGTATAAAATGACATTTTCAGCCCATTTAACCGAAAATTTACATTTTTGGCCCATGTTTGTTTAAAATGACAATTTAATCCACAAAAAGTCAATAATTACCTTTTTAGGCCTGTGAAACCGTGAGTTTCTAAATAAGACCCATTTTTTTTGAAAATCGACAAATTTAGCCCATTAAAACCGTGAAGGCCCAAATAGAAGCCCATTTTGTGAAAATTAACACTTTTGGCCCATTTGAAATCGTGAATATCATAAAGATCCATTTTTATTTAAAAATGACTCTTTTGGTCCTCTCCAAAACCGTTAGTTAACTTAAGGACCTGACTTTTTGTTTATTTATCAAAAATGGTCCCTTATACGATTTTATTTAGTTTTCAAACATCCTTAGCATGTTTAATCCCTTCAACTTAATAGTAAGTCACATAAGATGTTTAGTTTACAACCATTACCAAGTTTACTACATATTTCAAGTTTGGTGAAGATTTAGCATGCTTTCATAACATAATCACAACATATAACATGAAAGAACGCATATACATGCATAAATACATAGATCTAACATAAAAGCAACTTTTATTCTCCCCCAAAAAGATATTAAAACCGAAAACAAGGGGGTATGAACTACCCTTGGACTTGATCGGTTTTGAAGAAGGAAAAGAAGATGTTTTCGGTCTATCAAGTTCCCTTGATGAGATCTTCGAACTTAAGGAGTTCTAAGAAACAAGAATCACGAAATTGAGTGTTTAAGAGTGTGAATCTTAATATCAAATGAAATCAAACCAATTGAGAATGAGGATAACTTACCAAACTTAATGATTCTTGAAGTAGAATTCTTGGACTTTCTCAAACACCACATGATTTTAAGAGTAAGTGGAAGGAAGTTCTTTGTGTTCTTGAGAGGATTTTTAGTGTAGTTGAAGTGGAAAATGAGAGTGATTGTGAATGGTTTCGGCTGAGGGTAAGAAGAGGAAGAAAGAAGTGTGAAAAGATGTTGGATAGAAGTATGAGAATACCTAGTTGTATGGTGGTTATAATGCATGGATGTTCAACATATAATAATGAGGTGTATAGTTATTTAGATAATCTCAATTTCTCCTTTTTTTTTATAATGGCCGAGAATACGGATGAAGGGAGGAAAGAAAGAATAAACATTGGGCTTAATTTAAATAGCAACCAAAAATATATGGCCCAATATGGAATCTTCAGCCTATTGGGCCCACATACTAGTTCTCGACCCAAAAGAGGTAAGAACAATGGGTTTTTGGCCCATAGAGATGAGTTGAATGTTTTTGGCCCAGTAAGGCCCATGAAGAGTTTTTTGGCCCAATGATAAATTTTTAATGACCTTCGGCCTAACTAGGGCCTAAATGTGGATTTGTAGCCAAAAAGGATCAAGTTGAGGGTTAATTGGGCTAATAGACCCAATAAGAGGATCCTGGTCCAATAAGAGTTTGAACCGGCAAGTTAGGGTTACAAGCCCAAAGTCGAGTGAATGTGTAATATCCAGATTTCCAGGGATATCATTGTGTATGTTAATCTTGATATTAAAGGAGAGACTTGACGAGTTGAGGGTCCAAATCGCCGAGTCGAATCGAGTTGCTCTCGTGTATTTAATGAATGGACTCGACGAGTCAAATATGGGACTCTCCGAGTAGGTACTGGGTAGAGAAACCCTAATTTCGCGGGTTTGGGACCTATTTAAAGACACTTATAGCCTCATTTGTGGCTACCCTTCCTTTAGAGAAAACCCTAAACGTGCATAGAGAGCCATGAGAGTCTTGGAAGCTAAAACATGGAGTAGACTAGTGCATCTCTTGAGGAGAAGAGGAGATCATCCAACAAGGAAGCTAGAGAATCAGTAGATCTGGTGTACCTCCATGCAAGGGCTTGAGTAAGAGGTTAAAGCTTGCACCTTTCTTGTTATTTTTCTTAGATCTTGTTGCTATGGAAGATTAGGGTTTCTTCCACCATTGTTGGGACTTTGAATGCATAAGGTCCCTTTTGAGGTCTAAATATCAGATCTAGACTCTGTGAGGTCTAGAGAGTCCAAAGATGATAGCTTTATTTAGCCATATAAGAGTTATTGTGGTTAATCATCCTTGATAGAGTTATATTGGCAGTATGAGCCCTATATGTCATGCTTAAATGTAAAGCTCGCAGCTTTACGTGTCAATTGAGCCTTAGCACGGTATATCTAGTGTTTGGGGTGATGGATCTACCTTAAATCATTGGAATGAGGAATCTGATCGAAGCGACTAGCCGAGTCTATGGCTTGACTCGTCGAGTCGGTTAGGGTTTGTCCAGATGAGTTTGTTCATACGATAACTCGGCGAGTTGGGGGTCAACTCGATGAGCTGAGCTGGACTTTCTGGAGACTTCTGAGGAAATGAGGGGACTCGACGAGTTGCATGAGTGCACTCGACGTGTCAGGTCAAACAATGACTATTGACTTGAGTTGACTTTTGTTGACTTTAGGGTTTAGTCAACGTGAGTAATGGAAACCATGGAGAGGTAGGATAGCCTTTTACCCACTTCAAGAGTTAGATAGAGAAAACGGGTAGCCTTTGGAATAGGCGAGTGGTAATAGAGCATTAATTAAAGATATTTATCCTATGTGATAGGCGGAGGCTAGTTCGAGATTTCCGAGTACGAGACTGTTATTTGTTGGCTTGCCAGGTGAGTCTTCTCACTATACTTTACCTAGGGTGGTAATTCGAGTTATGTGACAGATTAATTTGTATGCCATTTATATGATGTGATACACTGCATTATTTCTATGTGATTTATGCTATGTATGTTTCAGAGTTTACAGAGTTAGGACTGGGAGGTCCACAGATTCAGGACCAGAGGGTCCACAAAGTTATGGGACTGGAGGGTCCCACTGAGACACATTAACCAGAGGGTCAAAAAGAGTCATAGCCTCGAGTGGCTAATATGTGTTGTATGTGGTATTTTGGGGAACTCACTAAGCTTCGTGCTTACCATGTTATGTGTTATGTGTTTCAGGTTTTCTTCTCGGGATTGCGGGACGACACCGACTTGATTGTACACACCAGAGAAAGAGTTAGGAGGATCCTGGATTAATAATGGAGTTGTGCTTTGTAATTTAGTAAAATAGATTTTTATGCAATATGTTATGAAGAGTATGCATTTTAAAAATGAATAATTATTTTAAATACCCTTACTTTTGTGTTATGAAATATGTTGTGAGATACTATGCATGCTAGCGATAGGCTAGGTATTTCATATTTTAGGACTAGAGTGGCCTGATTTATGATGCCTTAGCCTAGGAGTTTTTGTTATCTGTGATGCACTTTCGAGTATGTTCTGAGTAAGAGTATCCAACTGGAATCCTATGAAGAGAGGGATTTGGGTAGAGGAGTAATCTAGGAGAGATACCTAGATGAACATTTATGAAGCCTACCGAGAGAGTAGCTAGATACCTGCAGGGGGTAGAGTTGCAGAGTCCGGTGATGTCTTTTGAGTATGAGTAGAGCTAGTGGAGTTATCACCTAGAACGGGTTATATGTGTTTATTTGACGCCCGAATGTTGCTTGCTTCGTGATTTGTGGAACTCCCGATGATGGAAGTCAGCTACCAAGTGAATGTGACGATATTCAGGAGGTAAATGACTGTCATCATAAGGAGTTTCTCAGCAACTGATGGTGGAGAAGTCTGAGAACCTAGGAAGAGCCTAGGAAGTGACCTTAGTCAGATAAGTACGCTGACAGAGTAGAGCATTTTGCTTGGGAGCGAGCACGTGTGTTGAGATTGGTGATGAGAAGGTTGAGCAGCTACTTAGGGAATCTGGGATGGTCCGTGTAGAGAGTATGGGTAGATGTGGAAGGTAGTATGGGCCCGTACTACTGAAAGCATAGGAATCATACTCGATGCAGGGAGTATTCTAGAGGTTCTAAGTAGCAGATCGAGAGGTGATGTCATGGTTTGAGTACCATGATTGGTAGCAGATCGATAGGTGATGTCATGGTTCGAGTACCATGATTGGTAGCAGATCGAGAGGTGATGTCATGGTTCGAGTACCATGATTGGTAGCAGATCGAGAGGTGATGTCATGGTTCGAGTCCTATGATTTGAGGCATGTTGAGAAGGAAGGACATGGTCTGAGTACCATGATATGTGGCGGTTAGTGCTTCTGGTTTTACAGATTATTCCGCAGTGATTATATAGATCAAGGTCGGATGTGAAAGAGTATGGGTCCAGAAGGCTAGGAGGAACGAGTTTTAGTGGAGCATCCCTTGATAGGGAAATCGAGTTAGCTCCGATGGATTGTTGGTGTTATGCCAGTAGAGTCGCAAGACTCGGAGTTGAGTAGGGACGGTGCGTTATGGAAGAATACGGTATGTGTCGGGCAACCGGCCGATAGTAGAGATGTCACCTTCTGTGGCCGAGTGGTGCTATTTCTGTTTTCTGAGGGACACGTAAGAGGTGTTGAGATTTCGGTTTCTGAGTTGGGGGTGAGCCATGTGGGATCGCACTAATGGTGATCTTCAATCAGAGAATCTGGCAGTAAATCTATCACGCGGGAATGATATAGCTTGAGTAGGTTGTCAGTGGGGATTGAGATGGTCAAGGACCAGGATACACCCTATTTGAATGTAGTAGGGCATGTGTTAGCTGCAGCGTTGGACGATCAAGAGGAGTATATCAAGGCGGTGACTCTTATTCTCTTTCATGGGTGTAGAGAGTGGAAATGTGGTTTCTGCTCTTATGATAAGGGACATTCTAGAGCATTGGACGAGGAGTTGAGGATGAGGAGTATGATAGTTCATTATTTCCAGATTAGGAGTCAGGGTTAATATTGGACATTTGGGTGGTCTGGTGATGCTATGATGTGAGATTCTGTATGACTAGAGGCAGTCATGATGGTAAGTTATAAGGATTTCCTATGAGATTCGGGTATTTGGAGTTGTTGATCTCTGTCAGAGAGATCATCGAGCGTTGCGTAGCACCTTGCGGGATTTGGTGCGATGTTACTGGTGGAGACAGTCTGTGGGATAGAGTGTTGGTGCACCAATTGGTGATGGTTCGAACCCTAAGTGGGGGAGGACTGGGTATTTTGTTGAGACGATCTGAGATCGGTTAGAGATCTGGATATAGAGACCTGCGGTATGGATTCATGTGATCAAGGTTATTGGTGTTAGAAGCGAGGTACATAGCGAGATAATGCATGTGGTATATGTTTGGTAAAGGCTGAATGTCTCCACGGAAAGTGGCCATCGGTCAGAGACCTTGTGATGGATAGGAATTCTTCGAGGTGATTGGCTTGTAGGGTTAGTTCGGCGGTGGAAGAATTTTGGTTTAAATGTTTTGGCTGTTATGAAGTTGGGGATACGCAGAAGTTGATTTTGGCAACAAATTCTAGGATCGTTATGAGTATTCTGGCATGAATTTTAGCATTATAGGAAGGAGTTTCGGATTGTCATCAATGCGTTATGAGTCATTGAAAATCCCTCCTTGTTGCAAGTGAGAATTGGAATATTCTGAAAATCCGGATTGTGTAACATGAAGATCAGTGGCTGAGGCAAAACATCGTGAGGTTCTATGGTGCTGTGTCAAGCATCTATGAGTCCAGTGGGAGCCCTTTCGGTTAATGACGGCAAGTGGATTATTTAAGGCGATGGATTGTAGCAAGGAAAGGTGTTTTGTTATGATGATTATTGTCAGTTATAGTGGTGCATAATTTGGGTAGGTGCGTGCACCTATTTATGGATGGTCCGCAGAGCATAATTTGGGTAGGTGCGTGCACCTAGTCAGCAAGAGGGTGTTGTGATACTGCGGGGACTTGTAGTACTCACTAGTCAGCGAGAGGGTGTTGTGATACTGCAGGGAGTCGTAGTACTCACTAGTCAACGAGAGAATGTTGTGATACTGCGGGAGTCGTAGTACTCACTAGTTAGCGAGAGGGTGTTGTGATATAGTAGGGAGCCGTAGTACTCACTAGCCAGTAAGGGGGTGTCATGGTACGATAGGGTGGTGTTATTTGTTGATTAGAGCATGACACAGGAGAGTTCTTAGGCTTGAGTAGCCTTATTGGATTGAGTATTCGGAGCCTGGGGGCCAGATCAGGAAAGAGAGGTGGAGGTCTCTATATTTGTCAGGGATCGTTATACTCTGATTTGATTTGTGGTTGTCGCAACCCAAGTGAATTAGAGAAGAGGTATATGTGCGGGTTGTGGGTCATGAGTCGTGAGTTGAGTGCTTCAATGGAATCGAGCAGTTCAAACTCTAGGTCAGACCAAACTCTCGAGTCTGAGTTTGGTTCTGGTGGTGTGTTGGGTAGGCAAAATGAGATTCTGGATTTTGATGTGGATCCCATGATGAGGGGAATTGTGTTGGATTAGTTTCTAAGTCCATAACTATTTTGGTATGTACTTGACCTGATGGTGCATGGTCCTTTTGGGTTGCCTTCACCAAAGCAACTTGATAGGATGAATTATAGAGAGAAAGGATTAAATATGATTTATTAATATATTATGGGAATAATATATTAAAGGGGAAATCATATTGTTTAATTAATATTAGTCAAGAATTAATAAGAATTAAGTTTGTAGCTAAAAGAGACTAATTAAACTTAAGGGACTTGAATTGTAATTATAAGATAATTGCAATTGGGCTATGGATTGCCTTATATTATAAGGATGGACGAATTCTATGGGGAAACCCATTGGAAATCGTCCAAGGCCTTTGATTAAAGGAGTCCATGGGTTGCTTAGGGCTTAAGCATCCAAATTAGGGTTTCCTTGTTACATAACCCTAATAGCCTTACTATATATAGAGCCCTTATGCTCCAAAAACGTGGTGAACTGAAAATCTAGGGTTTCCACACGTTTTTGAGAGCCTCCTTCTCTTCTCCTCTTCATCCTCTTGCTCTTGGTGTTTGTGAACCATTAGAGGAGTGACATTTGTGACTCTAAGCTTTCTAAAGTCATTACAAGAAGGATTTGTGATTGTTATTGCTACATAACAATCAAGGTAATATCTTAAACCCATTATTATGTTAATATTGATTTTGATATACTAGAATTAGGGTTTATAGTCTTGGATAAATTGCATGTACAATAGAGAAACCTAGATCTAAGCATTAGGGTTTGTATGAGCACATAGGATGTTCTTATGACTAAAACCCATCAGTGGTATCAAAGCCTAGATTGGTTTCTATTGTATTGATGCTTTGTATGTTTGTTCAAGTTGAAAAAAATTCGATTTTATGAAACTGCCTGATGAACTCGGCGAGTCCCATTGTGGACTCGGCGAGTAGGCCCCTACTTTGCGAGTCCATATGGGTACTCGGCGAGTTCGAGCGTCAGAACGAGGGGATTTTCGGATTTCTTGCTGTTTTTCTCATGGATAATTGCCTTATCTGTTTTACATCAATAAAATCTGATTTTAATCAATTTTATGAGTATATCCTTGATTAAACACAAGATAATTACCAATTAATTAGATAATTACTTCCTTATATGATAAAGTTTGATTATTTGTATTAATTGGGTAACTTATTTTGCAAGAAATTAAAATTAGATCAAATATAGATAATGATGAAATTAATTGTTTAATTTATATTATTTGTTATTTGATCCTTGTGTTATGAAAAGTTTCAATTTTCCCCTTTAGGTTTTATAGTTTAAATTTAAACTCAAAAGTTTAGTTTTGAAATTTAAATAGTTGAAACCCTAATGTTTTGAAAAGGTTTCAAAACTTGTCCTCAAGTTTTGGAATTTAAATTTTGATTAAAAGTTTAATCTAGGAATGTTAAGTTCTAAAACCCTAGTAGTGTTTGAAAAGTTCATATCACACCCTTATGGTTTTATTAATTAATTAAGGTGTATAATTAAAAGAGGTTTAATAAATCCATAAATGTTTTGGTTTACATTTAATTGAATAAAAAGTATAATCGTCAAATTTGACCACCTAGTATTTTAAAAGTGTAAAATACACCCTATACTATATATAACATTAAAAGTCTAACATTATATATATATATATATATATATATATATATATATATATATACATATATACATATATATATGTATGAGTAAAAGTAAGTCTTACCGTTAGTAGGCCTCATTCACAAAGGTGGTCTATAAGGGGTGTTTAAGGAAATTGCCTATAAAATGGCGATTGAATGGGTATCCACTCTTACCCACCGCACTCTTGACTAATGGAGGGTCGTTAGCCGAACGGGTAGGATAGGAAAAAAAAACCTTCCATTATAAGTATAAGTGAAGTACAAAAGTAACTAAATGTTTTTACAACTTCCCAATCTTAGTTACTTAGGCAAAAGTGAATTGATGCAATTCCATGAAATTACACTTTGTGCCCTTGCGAAGACGTCAGTGGAGCGCGTGTGGTTTACCGGCACACTAAATGGTTCTAAGAAAAGGTAGCAAAGGGTGACTCAATGTTTGTCATAGTTCGGTGAAGCGTGTGTGGTTTACCTGCACATTGAATAGGTGATCGTAACATGTGAGGGCACCATGTAAGTTTGCATGGTTATTCACACCCGCTTTGTGATCCTCGGCATCCCAGTCACAAACAAGAGGGGCATATCGAGATTTAAACATGCCATTGAAAATTTCAATGAATCTCAAAGGATCTAGGAGTTTTCATAGATTTAAAACTTAAATTTCTTTTTCGTTTTTCATGGTGGAAATTAGTGAATCGTCATTCACTTACCTTCAAATATTCTGCAACTAGATTACGACATCCCTTTTCTAGGTTGTAGTGTATTGTGTTGGGTCCTAGCCTTAATATCTCATTTGGGTAATTTGTTAAGGACTCAATCTATCAACTAACTTGAATTTGTTTTCTCCCGTTTTGTAGATGTCAAAGTTCGACAACTATGGTCTTCCCAAATCCCGTGGAACAAGCTTTCCACATGAAGATGATATTCCACGATTCGATAGAGGAACAAGAAATCATGCTTCACTTCCTCCTCCTCCTCCTCCCATTATTCTACCTAACCCACAAGATCAAAGAATTGAAAGGTTCAATGTCACTAAAGCCCTGTTGGAAATGAAACATGAAAATGGTAAAACCGTGTGTGCCCACGTTCTAGGAATGAAATCACACATTGATAGGTTGAGAATGTTAGGTGTGTCATTTCCGGATAAGTTGGCTGTGAACTGGGTTCTGCAGTCACTTCCCGAATCATATAATGAGTTCAAAAGAAAGTATTATATGATGGATCATGACGAAAGCCTCATTGACCTAACTTACATGCTCATTGCTGCTGAATCAGAAATGATTTGGCAAAGCAATGGAGCATATTTGTTGGGAGAGTCAACCAACCATGCTACTGAGTACGTTCTAGGAGAACCGACATGCGTTTGTTGCCAAGAGAAAGGGTGTTGGATGCAAGTATGCCCTAAGAGCCAGAAGAGTCCAAAAGATGGAAGAGTCAAAGAGTATGGCTGTACTTCAGGTAAAATCCACTATGTAACTCAATTAAGTTCCTATTCGTTGATTCTTAATACATAATGTGATAAGATTGCATTTGAATGTATTGCAAGATCGATGAAAAGAGAGGAAGCTTGATGAAATAGCAAGATGAGTCTAATCACGAAGAAATGGATCTCGATCGCATGGATTCGAAGATTAGATTTTGAGCTTAGATAGAGTTGTTAGGAATATTTATTACATAGTTTTTCGGTTGATTTTGCATTGTAAGGACAAATATTTTCCGCTGCTTTTATGAATAAAATAAATTTTGTTATGACTCGTTTATTTATTTATTTCCTTGCAATGAAATCGTTATGAAAAATTGGTGTTCGTATATTTACAACAAATGGATGTGATTCTTAATTATGTTGTTTGTGGAAATTTCGAGAATTTATCAAATAGGGAAAGTTTCTTATCACCCAAATTTCTATTGGATAGAGTTTTGGAATCGTACAACAAGAATTGTATGATGAATGAATAAACTTTCACATTTGGAAATTAGACTAATTCGTTGACAAAATGTCAAGTGAAGGAATAGGAGATCAACTACACAAGGTTATGTGTTGATCAAGTCTACCACAAGAGTAACAAAGATATTCGTCATGATTTACTAAAAGTTTAGCAAATATGATTACACTTATAAGATTAAGTGTAATTATGAATTGATTGTAAAAGTTTAAATCAATAAGCAGAACGAATAAGAAGAATCAAGTAGGCAGAAAGATAAAAGTTTCTCTATTCTAAGAAGAAGGGAGAGTACCTTTTATTATGTTTTATGATAGATCTTAATGATTAAGAACCATATCTCAATTGATTCTCTAAGTAAGTCTTAGTACAATCAAGAATTGAAGAAATGGTTAAATCAAGAAGTCAATCATACTTCATTTCAAAAACAAGTCTTAGAGTTAAGATTGTGACATTGAGTGATAAGTATTAAGAAGGTTTATCACATTCATCAAATGAGGAAAGTTGTGATGTCTTGGATAAGACAAAGACCAACTAGGACCTATTTATGAAGTGTTTTGATAAAAACTACACTAACTCTTGAATATTTGTCAAGAAAAGTTTATTAAAAGAGAATCTTATATGTCAAGGAGTCAGTGGGAGTCTTAATGGTCTTGAATGGTTTCAAGAACAACTTGAGGTTTATAACCTATCGTGTTGACACTGTATTGTTTCTGTGCCATTCCAATTGAGTTAATTATGCATGAGAGTTCTATGAGTTCTCATTTGAATGCATAAAAAGCAAGGACCTTGATCAATGAAGATTACATTGATAGGAAAAGGTGAGCTGCTTAACTACTTGGAAGACATGGTGGGCACCTGTGCTACCATAAGGCAACAAATCAAGATTAAGAAAGTTCGGTCCATATGAGTTTGAATTTGTCACAAATCTTAGTTTTGACAAGTTCACATGGATAGGAACACTTACACCATTAAAATCTAAGTGTCATAAGATTCCCTCCTTCATGAAAATGACTGTGAGGAAATGCTTTCACTAAGAGAGATTTTAAGAAGATAGCAATTGTAAAATTGCATTCTCAAATTTGATTATGGTTACGGTATCCCTCTCCATGACTCGAATTGTGAGATTTGGCAATTAGTCTTAATTGTTTAAGACACATATGAGCTATCTTGGATAAAGGTGTATGAGATTAAGAAGCCTTGATAAAGGATTATCAAAGCATTAAGTATTAGAAACATGAACTTAAGAAATTCAATAGGTATTGTTTTTCTGTAAGTTAAGTTGTTTTCTGAATACATGTCAAAGCTAGTGGGAGCATAAGCGTTATGTTTATAATAATCATCATGATAGTGGGAGCATAAATGTTATGACTGTATGATTATTAAGGCAAGTGTTGCAAGTTAGCAATATTAATTATAGAAAACAAGAGTCATACTTTGCAAAGTTGTAAGAGTTGAATAGTTGTTTTGCTATAATTAAGGGAGAGAATATTATGCTTTATTTCAAATCTAAAGGCATAGGTTGTGGAATATTAATAAGCTTAGTCAAGGATACATAGTGTGTTCTTAAATTTCCATTATGATTATGGGATTCCTCTTCATAATTTGAATTGTGAGAACATAGTACATAAAATATTATGGCAGAAGATTGATAAAGTATCAAATCTTCATGTAAGACATTATGAATCGTGTCCCATACGCTTCGGGTATATGATCGATTGCAAATGCTACAATATTTGACCATTTGAAATTTTTTTCAAATGTCTAGCGCATTTAGAGGGAAAAAGGACAAGAATCGATTTTGACTAAGATAATTAAAAAACTATCAAAGGACAATCCAAAGTTCGCCGAGGATTGGGCGCTTGTGAGTAGTTGGAAGTATAGTATTGGATGGAGTATATTGACATTATTATGAATAGATAAGATTCTATTAAGAATATGTTGTCATATGGTAAGTATGGAAAGGTTTCCATATTAGGAGTTAAATATTGAGAATCTATGTCTAGATTAGAAATTTTATGCAAAAGGATGTTCAAAGGAATGTACTTTGAGTGAGAGACATCACATCTATGGAGTTGTATTGTAACAATCCCCGATAGATAACCTTGTAATTTCATTGGCAATAGTCATTGTGACTTTAGTGCAGTGACATCACGAAAGGATCATTGCATCAAATGTTAGAATCTAACATATTCTATAAGTGGCAAGAATTTGATATTCTATCACTTGTGGAAAGGATTAGGAGTTGTGAAATGAGTATGATTGGAAATGTGTTCATTTGATCTATTTCACAAAAGTAAGAACCATAGGTAAACATTGTGTGCATGCTGAGAGCATGGGACAAGTGTTGTAATTCAAGTAAGAAGTTGATTACCCGAAACAACAAATAATGAGTAATCGATATGGTGATGAATAAAAGGTGTTTTATTTATACTCAAAGGTTTGAGGCTATATGGGATTAGTATTATTCTTGTGTTTCACTTTGCATGTTTTGACTTCCTGAATAATTTAATTGGTTAAGAACAGTCAAATTATTCGAACGGACCACAATCGTTCATATGTTGGAAGTAGGAATGAATGAAGACTGTCGTGAATTGGTGTGTGGATTGTCTAAAGAGTATTAGACATAAGCAAATGTTTGCTGCAATGTTCATGAGTGCTTATGAGTATGATTTGATCATTGGATTAAACCCACGCTCACTTGGATCACTTCATGGATTTTATCACGAGTGATTGGTGAGACGATAACATCTTATATTCTTGAAAATGAGATGTGTGAGTTGTATCTTGCGAGTCGGTTGCACATTGATAATATGTAAACGCACTAGTAACTTGGTGTTATAAAACATATTGTTGCGTGTGATTCGGTGAGTGAGTGCAAGCGAACATTGAGTCAAAGTTTATCAGTTCCTTTTATCCAAAGTAGGATAAAAGCGATATATTTGGGCCCCTCGATGATTTAGTGATGACAAACGTAAATGCTCGGCCGGGCTAGGGCTAATTTGATTTGTTCAATTAGTCAGTCATCATAAATCGGAAGTCGGGAAATAGTACATAGAGAATGATTAGAAATCATGTCTCATACGATATCTAGAATGGAGGAATATATGATCCCTTATCTAAAGGACACGTGTATCTGATAGGATCAGAGTTGACAGCGGCTTTGGAAAGCTACGATTGCAGATCAGGATCTGAAGTCATATGCGGAATAGTTATTAGACTTATCCAAGTAGGAGACTGTTGGATTAATGTCTAAGTCCATAACTATTTTGGTATGTACTTGACCCGATGGTGCATGGTCCTTTTGGGTTGCCTTCACCAAAGCAACTTGATAGGATGAATTATGGAGAGAAAGGATTAAATATGATTTATTAATATATTATAGGAATAATATATTAAAGGAGAAATCATATTCTTTAATTAATATTAGTCAAGAATTAATAAGAATAAAGTTTGTGGCTAAAAGAGATTAACTAAACTTAAGGGACTTGAATTGTAATTATAAGATAATTGCAATTGGGCTATGGATTGCCTTATATTATAAGGATGGACGAATTCTATAGGGAAACCCATTGGAAATTGTCCAAGGCCTTTAATTAAAGGAGTCCATGGGTTGCTTAGGGCTTAAGCATCCAAATTAGGGTTTCCTTGTTAGATAACCCTAATAGCCTCACTATATATAGAGCCCTTATGCTCCAAAAACGTGGTGAACTGAAAATCTAGGGTTTCCACACGTTTTTGAGAGCCTCCTTCTCTTCTCGTCTTCATCCTCTTGCTCTTGGTGTTTGTGAACCATTAGAGGAGTGACATTTGTGACTCTAAGCTTTCTAAAGTCATTACAAGAAGGATTTGTGATTGTTATTGCTACATAACAATCAAGGTAATATCTTAAACCCATTATTATGTTAATATTGATTTTGATATACTAGAATTAGGGTTTATAGTCTTGGATAAATTGCATGTACAATAGAGAAACCTAGATCCAAGCATTAGGGTTTGTATGAGCACATAGGATGTTCTTATGACTAAAACCCATCAAATTGTTTATCATCTGATGTATTAGACTTGTGTGGGTCAGTACTCAGGTACGGGAGGTACCGTGATATGCATGGAACTATGAGCAGTAGACAACAGAGGTCGAGGTTAATTTGATTTTCAGTTGGGGGTGTAGCATTCGCTTGGGGTAAAGCGAACTTTGTGCCCTGGTTCTCAGTCTTGAAAAGGATATTGAGAAGGAAGTTAAGGTTCTCATTTGTTGAATGTCGGAGGATGTTTCTGAGAAAGCATGATCATTTATGTGTCTGAGGCCAGGGTGTAGAGAGCTCGTTGTTCAGACGGGTTTTGATTGTACTAATGGATGGCTCCCTAGTGTGATGTGATCCATTCGTTCCTTGGTATATGATCTGGATTGACATCATGTCTGGGATGAGTGATCGGTAGCCAGTTTTGGGCATGGAATTGTTTTTATCAGTCCCAACTAGAGAATCAGTGAGGCAGTGAGTTATCAGTGTTTGTTATTCGAGGAGCGAACAACGTGGTGATATCTTGAGAGTGCGGTATGGCTGTGTGACAAACCACTTGATTTTCTAGATTTTGGAGAGGCAGTAGGGGTAGCGTAGTAGTATATGGGTCTATTTTTTTCAGAGAGAGTTCATGTATGGATTCAGGTGTCCAGAGAGGAAGATAGTTGTGTGGTGTGAGATCCTTTCGATGGTGATGTTCAGTTATTGGATTAGATCTATATGTTGTTGAGGAGGGATTTCGGGGACAAAATCTAAATCAAGTGGGGGAGAATTGTAACATCCAAATTTTCAGGGATATCATTGTGTATGTTAATCTTGATATTGAAGGAGAGACTCAAAGATTTAAGGGTCCAACTCGTCGAGTCGAATCGAGTTGCTCGCGTGAATTTAATGAATGGACTCAACGAGTCAAAGGTGGGACTCGCCGAGTAGGTACTGGGTAGAGAAACCCTAATTTCGCGGGTTTGGGACCTATTTAAAGACACTTATAGCCTCATTTGCGGCTACCCTTCCTTTAGAGAAAACCCTAAACGTGCATAGAGAGCCATGAGAGTCTTGGAAGCTAAAACTTGGAGTAGACTAGTGCATCTCTTGAGGAGAAGAGGAGATCATCCAACAAGGAAGCTAGAGAATCAGTAGATCTGGTGTACCTCCGTGCAAAGGCTTGAGGAAGAGGTAAAAGCTTGCACCTTTCTTGTTATTTTTCTTAGATCTTATTGCTGTGGAAGATTAGGGTTTCTTCCACCACTGTTGGGACTTTGAATGCATAAGGTCCCTTTTGAGGTCTAAATATCAGATCTAGACTCTGTGAAGTCTAGAGAGGATCCAAAGATGATAGCTTCATTTAGCCATATAAGAGTTATTGTGGTTAATCATCCATGATAGAGTTATATTGGAATTATGAGTACTATATGCCATGCTAAAACGTAAAGCTTGCAACTTTACGTGTCGATTGACCCTTAGCATGGTAGATCTAGTGTTTAGGGTGATGGATCTACCTTAAATCGTTGGAATGAGGAATCTGATCGAAGGGACTCGCCGAGTCCATGGCCTGACTCGACGATTCGGTTAGGGTTTGTCCCGATGAGTTTGTTCATGCAATAAGTCGGTGAGTTGGGGGTCAACTCGAAGAGCTGAGCTGGACTTTCTGGAGACGTCTGAGGAAATGAGGGGACTCGATGAGTTGCATGAGTGCACTCGACGAGTCAGGTCAAACATGGACTATTGATTTGAGTTGACTTCTATTGACTTTGGGGTTTAGTCAACGTGAGTAATGGAAACCATGGAGAGGTAGGATGGCCTTTTACCCACTTCAAGAGTTAGACAGAGAAAGCGGGTAGCATTTGGAATAGTCAAGTTTTTATAGAGCATTAATTAGAGATATTTATCTTATGTGATAGGCGAAGGCTAGTTCGAGATTTCCGAGTACGAGACTGTTATTTGCTGGCTTGCCAGGTGAGTCTTCTCACTATACTTTACCTAGAGTGGTAATTAGAGCTATGTGACAAAGTAATTTGTATGTCATTTATATGATGTGATACACTGCATTATTTCTATGTGATTTATGCTATGTATGTTTCAGAGTTTACAGAGTTAGGACTGGGAGGTCCACAGATTCAGGACCAGAGGGTCCACAAAGTTATGGGACTGGAGGGTCCCACTGAGACACATTAACCAGAGGGTCAAAAAGAGTCATAGCCTCGAGTGGCTAATATGTGTTGTATGTGGTATTTTGGGGAACTCACTAAGCTTCGTGCTTACCATGTTATGTGTTATGTGTTTCAAGTTTTCTTCTCAGGATCGTGGGACTGCACCGACTTGATTGTACACACCAGAGAAAGAGTTAGGAGGATCCTAGATTAATAATGGAGTTGTGCTTCTTAATTGAATAAAAGAGATTTTTATGCAATATGTTATGAAGAGTATGCATTTTAAAAATGAAAACTTGTTTTTGTGACATCCCAAAAATCACGGCTAGAAAAGATCGGTTTCATTTATGTTTTTTAAATAATTTCAGAGTAAATCTATTGATTTAAAAGACTTGCAGAATTTTTTCCCAAAACAAAATATGATAAAATAAAGTTTATCAAAGCATTTCATAAAGAAATGCATTTTCATTATATAACAATATTCGGGATGTCATGTTCCGATACAGACGTCCCGGTATCGGCTAAGAAATTGGGCAAGGGAGCATAAATGACATATTACAAGCCATACAACAGTTATATTCATATAAAAGCTCATAAACAAAACAACTTGATGATTCATCCATCTTATGCCCTTGCGCCACTTCCTGTAATACAAATAAAACTAAGTGGGTCAGGCTTGGAAGCCTGGTGAGCATATAGGGGTTTCAACCCACAACAAATAATTATATTTAATTTCACCAACCAACAATAACCCGATTACCCATTCCCGTTATCCTCACTTTATGTCCCTAAAACAACATCTATCTCAAGGAACCTAATCTAGGATTTTCATCGGGACGGACATTACTGCTAAGGGGTTTCCTCAACAATAGATATCCTAAAGGCAACCATGAGGAGGATAGAGTACACCAGTGAACACATCATTCACAACACCTACAGGTTATGAACCTGGTAGCATTCCACGAGACTGTCTAGAAAGAGTCTGTGGTCATTATCCATACTTCGCTAAATAACTAGATCAACAACAACAACATTGAGGCCTCTCATCTGTTTATCACACATCAACTATCTACCAATGTTCTACCCAACATATTAGTAGATAAAAATATATATT
This sequence comes from Lactuca saligna, assembly GCF_052625555.1. Taxonomy (NCBI): domain Eukaryota; kingdom Viridiplantae; phylum Streptophyta; class Magnoliopsida; order Asterales; family Asteraceae; genus Lactuca; species Lactuca saligna. The sequence continues at coordinate 134,846,567 of NC_136421.1, read as the reverse complement.
TTTATACATAGTTTAAAACCTGTATAGCATTCTCATTCAATACATATTCCAAACAACATATGAGACACATACACATAACACGTATTTCATAGAGAATAAATCATATCTATGAGATAAAAGAAAGTGAATATACATTCACACATATAGCAACAAAATATACACATAACACGTATTTCGTATAAAATACTTCGTAATTATGCGTTAGAAGAAAGTAACTACACACTCACTTGATCAGAAGATGATCGGACAACACTACGGCTCTAACAGTAGTATTCTTCGGTGAAACCGGGATCACTTCACACATCGGGCTTCTCGCGGGCAGAGCTTCGGCTCGGAAACTCTTTTCTTCTTGGGATCTTCGGGCTTCAGGACTCGCTTCGGGTCTTGGGAATGATACCGAGGCTTCGGGGGGCTAAAATAGGGCTTAGAGAGAGTATCGGGAGTGATAGAGTAAGAGATGAGCAACCTAAATCGAATGACCCTTGATTTGTATTTATAGGGTGAATTTTCTGAGTTCACCTCGTAAGTTTCTAATATTCACCTTGTGAGCTAGGCTCACCTCGTGAGTTTCTAATATTCACCTCGTGAGTTTCTAATATTCACCTCGTGAATTTCTAATATTCACCTCGTGAGCTCTGACACAGCCTTGGGGTTCACGCCCCGAACTTCAGAAATTCATAACTTTCGCATACGAGCTCTGTTTTCGACGTTCATTATATCCACGCATATGTGAGATTATGATCTACAACTCTCATTTACACTCCAGTAGCTAATTTTGACTTCGTTTTTAATATATTATAAATATATTATTTTTAGTAGGCCGGGACAGGAAAACTCTGTTATAAACTCATAACTTCTTCATCTATCATCCGTTTTTGCCTGTCTTTTTATAGTTTTACTACTATTAACAAGATCTTCGATTCTCGTTTAGATTGTTTCGGCTAAAGACCGCTCGATCTCAAATCGAGTATTCGGGTTGCATACTGCTAAGTCGAAACTTCGGAAAATCACAACTTCCTCATACGAAGTCAGATTTGTGAATTCTTTTTATGCACGCTCTCGGTTTAATGAACTCTACAACATTAATTTAGATTACTAGGGCTAAATATCGTTCTATCTTAATTTCGTATTTTACATCATTCAGCATCGTGTCGGTTTTGTCGCGAAACTTCGACAGGTCATAACTTCTTCGTTATAACTCGGATTTTGACATTCTTTATATATTCGGAAACCTCGTTTTAACTACTAAAACATTATCCATAGATATCAGCTTTATCTAACATTTCATTTTGACACTTATTTTCATACTTAATTCAATTAAGTCACACAGTTAAGCACAAAACACATAATACTCAAATAATACACTTCTATTATTTCAAATGAGTTACAAAGGTTAACCTGGACTATTACATCTCTATTAATGACAAGCCCAGAAACACAGGCGTTACAGTTTTAAATTTTCATGACGTTACAGAGTGTAGTGCATTGAATTAGGTTTAGGGCTTCACGAGTGAGTTTTGTTTTGAATAGTTGTTTTTTAAATGAATAATATGTATAACATCAGCCTTAGAGTTACAAGATACATCAAGAGTTGATCATACACCACGATAGAATTTCCTAGCCAAAAAATGGTAGCTGTGACACATGGCCTCAACCCAACCATCTAAGGTTTGTTGGCATATTACCTTAAGCTAACCATCTAGTGTTTCTTGGTTTATTGCTTTAAATCAACCATCCCGAGTTTGTTGGTCTACCACACGAAGCAGTACCACCTCTACCCAACAAACCATGGTTTGGTGGCTTCCTATCTTAATCCAACCACCAATATGTCAACATATGCAACATGTAAACAACAATCAACAAGTACAGGTAGCCATACGGTTCTACCAATATAATAAGTTACTATAGTATAACAATATCTTATAAACCAGGACACACAACACAACCTAGTGGGCCGACATTGGTGCCTTCGACCCACGGGTACAGTAAGGAAAACTCACCTCAATGTCCGAAAGATAATTGAATTGAATGTTGCTCCAAGTACCGGCTCTACGATGTACAACACAGGGACCAAGCCTCGGTCTAGTACTCAAGATACCCCAAACGACCTAAAGTCAAACTTAGTCAAAGTCAACGGTCAATAGTCAAAAGTCAACCTCCATCTGGTCGCCATGCCATGGCCATCCTTTCCACGTCATGGTTGCTAAACGACAAGGCAGGCGGGTCCCCATCCAATCGCCATGTTGTAGCAACCTAAGGCCACACTGTGGGGACTAGTCTGGACAACTTAATCAATTAAGCCATTTTCATACAAGTTCAAAAGCTCCAAAGCCTATACTTAGTCCTTCCCATGGTCTTGATGGATAAAGTTTCCAACTTTGCCTATTAAGACTCCTCAAAAAATCAAGATCCCACACCCTAATTCCTTAAGGATAAATAAAAGCACAAAGGCACTCATTAAGCATCCAACTTCCAAAGTTGCTCACGCATAGTTTCCATAATGATTTCTTACTGCTAATAAGCCCTAACAATCATAGCTTTATGGACATGTATGTCCAATGCATGTCCCTTCCATTTTAGGTCAAAAACATGACAATAAGGATTTAAACTCGAGCATAAAACCAAAAACTACATAGATCCTCAGATCTGGAACATATGACACTAGAATGATCACATGGATTCATAAAGTTGCAAACTTTATAAGATCGATCCTTCCCATTTCTCACACCATGAAGATTTAGGGACAAAAGGGATAAATCTAAACATGACAATAAGGGTTGGATTCCCTCTAATATATTCCACCCCCCCCCCCCCCCCAATTTGATTTTTTAAATTTTAAAGAAAGGACATGCCACATCAGCCATGCTACATCACCTAACAGTCCAAGTTGCCAACTTTTCACGGATTTCCCTTAATTCCTTACTAGAAGTTAAAAGTTTCTACTTTTTAATTCTATTTTACATTAAAAAATTTCTTTAATGATATCTAACCGATACACATACATCACAATTAATGGTATTTTACCAAACATGGGTTTTCTTAAAATTAAATTAGTTTAGACCAAATTGTTTTATTATTTGAGAACATTACTGCTAGATAAAATTTCATAATTGGTCCATGTGGTTTGTAAATATCTCACTTTAAGAACTTTTATGGAAAACGTCACGCCACTAGTAACAAATTTATAATATAATATAAACCTCAAGGACCATTTGTGTAACTTTGTAAATTTGAAATTTTGTATATATATAAAGTATAAATATAACAAGTAACTGTGGCAGAAAAAAAAGGAAGAAATCGACCAAAATCAATTGATAATAACACCGACATCAATTGATAACCTTGAAATCGGTATCAAACTATCAATTGATATGAAGATTGGCGATTTCTAAAGAAAGCAAGAAAAAACGGAAGAAAGAAAGCAGAACATAAAAGGAAGAAAAATGAACCTGGGTGGAATGTGAAGGAGTAGCTATGGCTATCAAAGGTCTCCGGCCGGTGGCTACACAGGGCGCGAGCAGGGAGTGGGAGGGAGTCGACGTGACGAGAGTCGAGAGAGAAGCAATGTTGTGGAGTAGTAAGCAGAAGTGGAAAAAAGAAAAGTGGCGTGGGTGTGAATGATGTAATATAACTAGTGAATGATGTAATATAACTAGTATTTGAGCTCGTGCTTTGCCGCAGGTTCTTATGTGTTTTTATTATGTATTAGGAATGAGATTTAACTAAATGAGTATAACATATCATAGTTTATTACAATGTCATACTTATATCAGTGTACGATAGTGAAATTGTAAAAAAAAATGTTCAAGGAATAAAAACTTATCTTAGTGGCTTAAGATAGTAAACCACGCTACTGAGTACTGACATATGTTGTATAAATACTTTTAATTTGCCCACCGCGTGTTGCGACGGGTCGTAGAAAAATATAGAGGTTGGTACCAATGGCGGAGTTAGGATTAAAGTAAATGGGTATCCTAGTTTTTTTAAGGGTAACCCAATTTTTTTCCCGGGGTGCTTGGGTTTCCCCGGTTCGATTTCGGTTTTAAACCCAAATATTAATCGAATCCTTAGCTAACCTCAAGTCTTGTTATATAAACATGAAGTTGAAGTATATTTTGATACTTGAATCGATGTGGGACTCAAAGTAGATATTAAATAAAACATTAGGATAACAGGTTTATATAATAGAAAAAAATGGCTGAGTTTACATGTGTTTAGCGATGTGTGATAGAATAGCCGGGAAAATAAAACAAAAGTAAACAAATAATATGTAAGAACCGAAAATTGATCTTGAAACCTTACTTCAATAATCCAACACCTTAACCAGCAGACCAACTCTTTGTTTGTGTTTTTAAGTGGAGGGATGCATATATATACACTATACCGAATTTTTTTTTTTGAGGGATACTTAAACAAAAATTACACTACCAAAAAAAATTGAAGGGTATCCCAACCTACCCCGGGATCCCCTTGGATCCGCCCCTGGTTGGTACTATTATACAAACGGATCTTGCAACGTGTATTTATAAAAATGTAATTTTTCAGGATAGAAAATGAAGAAAAAAAAAGAAGTTAAAGTGTCACAGATGGCAAAAGAAACAATTCAACAGAAAAAATAAAAAAAAAGGGTATCAAGGTGTAATAACATATTGATTATAATGGTAAAAGTCCAAAAAAAAAAAAAAAAAAAAAAAAAAAAAAAAAAAAAAAAAAAAGATGTTGCAGATGGCAAGTTAATTGAATTGTAATGGCATAAAGTGAAAAAATAATACAGAAAAAAGATGCAAGTGTCAATTGGATGGATGGTTTATGAATAAAAAGTAAAAGTGTAAAGATTATTTCTGCAACTTAAGCTCAAAACAATTAACAATTGAAGTGTGAAACCAAGGAAAATGAGCTTGGTACCATTCGTACGATATGCACTACAAACGATATGCAATACAAAATCGCTTGTACATTATGCTTTAGTAGATGTACTTTTAGCTACAGTACATCTCCCTCACATGGAGAATTTAGTAATTATATATATATATATATATATATATATATATATATATATATATATATATATATATATATATATATATATATATATATAATTTCAATGCTTTCGTAACTTTTATTTATCCTCTTGACATTTTTTTATATTTTTAGTTATTAATGATGTTTTTTTTAATGTTTTTATCTATTTTTATTCAAGTACATAAACGTAAATTCAAGAAACCATGTCGAAACTGTTTTTTCTTTAATTTTTTTTATTTGTGAATTGAAGCGTTAATATTTATCTTTAAAATTTTATGTCATTATGGTTTACTCATGTATTTTTACTTGGATGCTTCATAGTTAATATCGTTAACAACTTTATGTTTGTATTTATCATTTTCATTATTTCACCTTTTTTTTTTTTTTTTTTTTTTTTTTTTTAATTTTAGTTATTTATTATTCTTCTATTGTTTTTATTTATTTTGATTCAAGTAATGAAAAATAAAAAAATAAAACAAAAAATTAAACACCAAAATTGCAATATACTCTAATATATTAATACATTTTATATTTTTTTTGGTTTTTGTGTATTTCTTCTTAATTTGTTTGTATTATTTTTTTTAATTTTTTTCATATTATTTTTTAATTTTCTCCTTTTTTTTTTTTTTTTTTTTTTTTTTTTTTTTTTTTTTTGTTTCATTTTGTTTTTCATCAATTTGAATTTTTTTATTTTGACATTTTCCAAAAACTGTAAATTTATGAATATATTAAAGTATATTATATTTTTGGTGTTTCAGTTTTTTGGTTTTTTATTTTTTATTTTATTTTGGTCATATATGGTTTTTGTAATTTTTATTTTTATTTTGATTCAAGTAAATAAAAATTTTATATTTATATTTGTAATTTTGGTTCATTTTTTTTCTTTATACTTTTTATATATGTTACAACAAATTAAAATTAAAAAAATCAAACAGTTTGTACATTGGAATTAATATTTCAATGTGTGATATTCGCGATTTATAATTATTAAAATAGGAAAACTAGCTTATATTTTTAAATTGTAACTTACAAATTAAATGATATTTCTATATTAGAAACCAATAGTTTAAATTCAAGATAATAATTTTCAATTTGATAATAGACTGAAACAAAGAATAATAATAATAATAATAAGAGTCAGACTCTACAAAAAAAAGTTGTTATAATATTTTAAAATTGAAGGTTTTTTTTTCTTTTCATTTATTTGAATCAAAATAAGTAAAAGTATTAGAAAAAGTATATATATATATATATATATATATATATATATATATATATATATATATATATATATATATATATTTCAAATTTATAAAATTACACAAATAATCTTTGAGGTTTGTAGTATATTGGAAATTAGGTACAAAGGTAAAATAAATAATTGTTGAAAAGTTATACTTAATGACAATAAGATATTTCATGTAATTTTGCAAACCATAAGAGCCCATTGGCTTGATGTTTTTCTATAAAAATCCTCAAAATAAGAGACTTTGCAAATCCTAAATTTTGTCTTATTGCTACAAATCAAACTAATATTATGGGTAAATTACACAGATGATCCCTATGGTTTAGGGTAATCTGCATATTTTGCCCCTAACAATTTTTTTTTAAACTCGGACCATCCTTAATTTATATTTTTGTTGCACGCTTGGTCCCTTTCTGCTTTAAGAAGACTATTTTACCCTTATTGATTTCTTTTATCAATTTTAAATTGTCATTTAATTAAAAATATTAATTAATTATGAAAAAAGTATTAATTAAATGTATATTGTTATGATTAAAGAACTTCACCACCAACCCTCCTCCCCCCTTGTGTTCAGTCGTTGGAAATACTCACTCCTCTCCCGGGAAATCTCACATATTGATGGCGTCTTCTCTGGCTCCACCTCTACCTCCCCCCCACGACTCTCTTCTCCGGCTAAAATGAAGCGTGTTCTGGTAATCACCAAAATCAATGGAACTTGAACCTTAAAGTGATCCAGGATGCAAACCTAAAATTAAAACTAAAGGCGAAACTGAAACTGAAATCAAACCCATATCTCAAAATCAAATATGAATTGAAAGCTGAAACTAAAATCCAACTGAAAAATTAATGTGAAACTTAATTCAAACCTAGAACTCAATCAAACCTTAAACTAAAAATTGAACCTGAAATCAAACCTAACCAGCATTGTAGGGTCGGTTTGGGCTCCGGAACTGAAATCAAACATGAAATCTATTGTATTTGTGGCTTCTGGATTTATAACACGTTTCCCATCCCGAGACAGATAAAGAGGCCAATGCTTAAGTTTGTATTGTCTCTTCAGATTCAAGTGCATGCTTCACCTCCGCCTTCTCTAGTGGCGCTGACAATAGATGTTGGTGGCGAAAACATAAGCGAGGCAATTAGACTTTCAAGCTTCGTCTTCTTTCAAGTGAAATAGAGAGATACAGAGCAGAGAGACATGTTAGTCCCATGAGTGAAAAGGAGAAGCATATGGAGGGTTTTCTTACCAGCCAAGAAGACGACAGGTGAAAAAAAAGCCAAGAAGGTGAAGAAGATGACGTTGTTGGAGTGGTCGGAGATGCAGCTGACCGATGATGCATCCGGTGAATGGGGATGATGGAAGACGACATGTGAAGAAGGAGCCAAGAAGGGGTTGGAGGCATTTCTTAGGGTTATAAGGTATTTTTTTTTTTCATTTTTTAATATAAAAAGTAAAAGAATAAATAAATGAAAAAATAAATAACATATTAAGGGTAAAACAGTCTTTTTATAGCGGACATGGGGCAAGCGTGCAACAAAAACATAAATTAGGGACGGTCCGAGTTCAAAAATGGGGTAAATTACATCGGTAGTCCCTCGTGCATATGTCAAAAAACGTGTTTAGTATCTATTTTCAAAAATTACTCAGACCATCCCTGTATTTGTTTTATCTTGCACGCTTAGTTCCTGTTGGCATAAAATGACTATTTTACCCTTAATAAATTCTTTTCTCATTTTCTTTTATTACTTTATTAGTTTTAGATTATAAAAAAAAAAAAAAAAAAATCAAATGTCTCCACCCCACCCCTCCCCTTCTCTTTCCCTTTTCCTTTTACCTTTTCGGGAAACAGCACCACCAGAACCATCGGAAACCATCCGTTCTCCTCCTTTCTCCCGCAAAGAGTAAATTACACGAATTTATGTGGATCGAAGGATATACATACATAAAAAACCGGTTATATGACCAATTTACATGTGTTGGACATTAATTAAATGATTATGAAAATTAAGATGGAAATTAGGTAGATTAACAACACCACCGGCGATACTAACAACATTATCGGTCAATGCCATCACCACCATATCTCGCCATAACCACTGTAAATCACCAACAACTGATCTCTTCTTCACAAACATGAATGAAAGGTACAAGAATAGGAGCTTGTAGGAAAGAAGTCGCTGAAGATCCACATATTTTATCATGTTTGATGCTCGAGAAGGTTGAGCGATATGAGACAAAACCATAGGTGGCTATCGCGATCTAAAACGAAACCCTAGGTGGTGGTGATCTGAGACGATGAAGGTGAAGGCTTGAAGATAGAGTATTCAGATTAGAGAAGGATGAGAGACAGAGAGGATGGTTGTGGTCCGTTGAGCTCCATAATCGATCTCCATAGTGGCAACGACATGTGAGGAGGCGGCAGTGGCTTGGAGGCGACGATGGTGGATTGGAGGAGATGGCGATGATTACTTGCAGGGGATGAAATTGTTGGTGTAAAGGGGAGGACCCCAGTGGTCTGAAGAGGATGATGATTACCTACGGTGGCCAGATTTTGGCTTTACCGGGGAGGTGAGATTTTTAGACAAACATATAGAAACAGAGGGGAGATTTAGGGTATTTAGCTAAACGGGGGTAGGGTGTGTAAGGTGAGGGCCCACATTATTTTTTATATAATATAATTAAAAAAAATTCAACAATCAAAAAGAAAATAAACAAGGGCAATATAGTCTTTTCAAGTCTTGTAAGGGATGAAACATGTAGATTTAAATTGATGAGGGATGAAACGTATAACTTTTAACCACAAAAGGGACGGTCCGAGTGAATTTTTGAAAATAAGGACTAAACACGCTTTCTGGCGTGTGCACAAGGGACTATCGGTGTAATTTATCCTAAAAAAGTTGTTAGGGACCAAACATACAAATTACTCTAAACTATATGGACCCATCCATGTAATTTACCCTAATATTAAATTATTTTCAAAAATATCTATAACAACATGTATTCATTAAATTCTCCGTACGTTTATTTGATGTTGAATATATGATAGGCCTCTTTTGTCCACAAATTCAGTCAACAGTCAACACAAGTAAACACAAGCAAGAACAGACAATCACCATCACAAAGAACCTGAATGTGCTTCGTCTTCCTAAGATATAATTACACCCTTAAGTCATGTACGCTTCCATCGTTTCGATTCCTTTTGTTACGACTTCCGATGAACAGTGTCATTTTGCATAAACGCGACTCATGTTTCGATCTATCACCCAATTGCTTCATTGTGCAAGTAATGGTGATTTGACTATGGAGATTATTACCACTGCGCAAGTGATAGAAAGAAATCTTGAGCTCTAAATCTTGTTTACTGGAAGTTAACTTGTCTATATATGTTTTTTTTTTTCTTAGAAGCATCATGAAACCATGGCCACTATCTCATCTTCAACCTTGGAGCCTCTTTAGTAAGTTCAGGTTGTTTAGTGTGTTTCTTCTTCTGGTAGTTTCATTGGAGGTTACCGAGTCACGATTCCTGGTTAAGTCACTGCCAGGTTTGCTAGGTGACCTTCCATTCACACTCGAAACTGGGTAAGGCCACGTTCTTTGTAATAAAATTTAATTTTATGTTGTTTTATATATGGTTAAATGCAAGAAAAACAATGTACTTTTACTTATCTGTTTTTTGTAACATTTTATTTTTATTTTTTATTAACACATTATATTGTAAAAATAGACTCAATTAGGTCATTGTACTTTCAATTTTTTTTTCTTACTGGGACATTGTACTTTGGAATTCTAGTAAAAACTGTTTTGTATTCGCAAGGCATTTCAATAATTGGATTGAGTTTTACAGAGAACAATGTTTTTATAGGACAGATGACACTTGAATGCTATAATGAATGAATAAATGAAAGTGTGTTGTTGATTATTGCATTTAACCTTTTTATATGTTGTTACTATCATTCTTTGTTTAATATGGTAGATATACTAACTCTTTAAGAGAAAATGTGGTTTAAGTTACATCGGGGTAGGAGAATCCGATGATGTGCAGTTATTTTACTACTTCATTGAGTCTGAAGGGGACCCAAAAAACGACCCTCTCATGCTTTGGCTCACAGGAGGGCCTGGTTGCTCTGCTCTTTCTGGCCTTTTGTATGAAATAGGTATTTCTAAGATTTACTGTTTCTGTTAGTAAATCAACTTTATTTAGTTTTGGAATTCAACAGTACTGTTAAGACAAAGGGGAGAATAGTCATTTACCATCATTTAGTGCAAATACACGTCTTGCATTTGTAGATGACGATGCAACGATTTATCTTTTGGTGGAATAGGCAAAGTAGTTTTCTTGGTATGCCTTGAAAGTGATGGAGATGAAAATCTTAGGGTGCATTTGGTTGTGGAAAATTTTCTTGTTTTCTAGGAAAATTTTCCAAGAAAAACGGTAATTTAGAAAACGTGTTTTGTTCGTTCAGTTTTCTAAGAAAAATGAAAATTTCCAGTTTTCCAAATTGTATGTAAATTAGAAAAGTGATGTTCATAGTTTTCCAAAGTTTTCGAGATTTCTTAGATGAAAAATGAAAACTCCACTGGTTCCAACCAAACGCGTTTTCTAAAATTTTCATTGAAAACTGAAAATGAAAACTTAACTCTACTTTCTGAAAACATTTTCTTAGAAAATGAAACAGTTTTCCACAACCAAACGCACCCTTAATTGTCTCTTTTGTTTCTTATGTGTAATGGGAGATAAAGAGAGAAAAGAAAACCGTATAAATTGATAATCACCATCCTTCATATGCATGTCCATATGTATAAAATAGTTTCCAAGATTTTATCTAAAAGTTAAGGGAATTTGGTGAATCATTGTAACCTTTGGATAACCTAATATGTCAAAATCAAAAGTGATTAAGACAATACATGTCTATTTCCATCATAAATTTATAAAGACTTTACTAAACCTGTTGCTGATATTCTATACAGGCCCATTCACTATAAACTATGCAAATTCCACTTTGGAGAAGCCAATGCTCGAGATAAACCCTCACAGTTGGACAAAGGTGTCATTTTACTTATTGATTTTCATTTAAAAAGTTTCCAATCTGTTTAATGTTAAGAAGCTAATGAGTCCATGTTTCTGGATAATATATTTAATGAAATAAGTGTTACATTTTAGGCAGCCAGCATAATATTTCTTGATCAACCTGCTGGGTCTGGATTCTCCTATGCAAAAACTCGTGAAGCTTATATAACAAACGATACATTATCAACATTACAGACTTACCAATTTCTTAGAAAGGTAAGGTGGTTATATATACTCATGATGAAATTAAAGGTTTATTTTTACATATTTAAAGGCATATTCACATGTTTAATTCGTGTCCTTGAAAACAGATTGCAATCTATCTGTTTTAGATACAAACTAAGATCATTAAAGCTTGCTTAATTGCTATGTATATTCCAATTAACAGTGGCTTGTGGATCATCCTACATTTCTCAACAATCCACTATATCTTGGTTCTGATTCCTACAATGGTATAGTGCTTCCAATGATTGTTCAGGAAATATATAACGGTATATTTAAATCTTACAAATTTACAATCATCTTGTTTAGTCTGCTAATCTTCTTTTGACTAAATAAAGTCTTTCTTGTTTCCCTCTTTTGTAGGTAATGAAATTGGAGAAGGGCCACATATTAACATCAAAGTACAAATTGATCAATTGAAGTTATTGTTTTAATTTTTATTTACAATTCTAAAATGAGCAATGTTTGTGCATGAGCTTGATTTTGGAAAAGATTTAACTAATGTTTCTTTTATTATGTTTTCAAACTTATAGGGGTACCTTCTTGGTAATCCTCTAACAGACACAAGTGGTGACTATAATTCAAGAATCCCATTTGCTCATCGTACGGGACTCTTATCAGATGCAATCTACAAGGCAAAAAAAAAACTACACTTTAGTTTTCGACTAATACAAATTTGCAATATGCCTAGGAATTAATTAAGTTTATATTTTTGCAGTCAACTGAAGAAAATTGCTATGGAGAGCACTTGAATGTAGATCCCAACAATAGTCTTTGCATACATGATCTTCAAGTAGTAGATAAGGTATTTGACTTACACTTCAACTTGGATTACTAGCTAATAATGGCGTCTTCATAATCTGTATATATTCTGTTTAATTGTCGCTTTCTTATTTTCGATCTGCAGTGCCTTGAAAGAATTCGCAAGCCACACATTTTAGAGCCTTTTTGTGACACTTTCAACGCCTTAAAATCTGATCTCTTCAGAAGGGTCTTAAGATCTCTTGACAAAACCGCTAATGATATGTGGTCGTTACCTCAACTTCAGATACAAGGCTGTCGTGTATTACTCACTATCTTAAGTTCTAATTTTGCCCCTATAGTAAATTAAGGTGTCATTGAGTTATCAGGCACTTAATTCAATTCTAAAAAACATAATAGTTATTGTGACATACTAAAATTAAAATATCTTACAGAGTTATCCTGACAAATAGTACATGCATTTTCAGTTTGTTTTAGGAAAAAGCTCATGTTACACTAACAAGTCAAATATGTGTGAGTGATCTAAACAAATCGTGATTTATATGGCGTCTTTTAGATTTAGGAGAAAATGTTTTTTCTTAGAATGAGAGCCAAATATGCATTTTTTTTCAGATATTTACAAGTATCAATGGTTCACTCTTTATAATTTTTATCTTTTATCTATACATGTGACAGGCGGACAACTATTTGTATTCCTATACATGGGCTAATAGTAGAAACGTGTGAAAAGCTCTTCACATTCATGAGGTTTGTATTTCACAACGAGTTCTATTATTTCATGTTCATCTCGATTATGTAGCATAACATTCTCATGACCACCAGGAGTTTAATTAAATCGAGTGGGTGCGATGCAATTATTCCTTACAATTTGATTTTGGTAAGGAAGTCTTATCATACACGCACAATGTCCTAAGTACAATCACCTATCATCAACACTTTGCTAATCATAAAAATTGTCGAGCTCTTGTATACAGGTGTTACCCTTCATCCACCTCTTCCTCCCAAAATATTATATCTATTCTATTTGTCATTAAACTAGACTCCCCTTGATCCCAAAGGGTGTACATAGTATAATTGGTTCCCACATGATACACTTATAAAAAGGTCTATGGTTTGAGTCTAACAACCGCAGTGTAGGAGTTTCAATTCTAATGTGGATTGAGCTTCTTGTTGGTATGGGACCCTTATGACAACCACCTATAGTGGGCTCTTGTTTACCTGATTTACATCTCACATGATGTTATTGCATTATGGTGTGGGTGGGCTCATGATTGTTGTCAACATTATAGTATGTAGAGAAAATTTCAAGCGCATAAACATCCTTTACATTTTACAGTGGAGATCATGACATGGTTGTTCCATATCTGGGTACATTGAACTGGATTGAATCGCTAAATCTGTTGGTTGTGAATGATTGGAGACCTTGGTTTGTTGATGAACAAGTAGCCGGGTGAGTTGTATTTTCAATATTTGACTTGCTATCATCAAAAAATGCTAAAAATAATACTTTCGATTTCAATACTATGTTGCTCTCTTATTTTCTTGTAGATATACCATGAAATACTCGAAGAACAACTACACGTTAACCTTTGCTACTGTAAAGGTGAGAAATCTTCCTCGGAAAATTCATCTCACTCAATGCTCCTCTTGTCTCATGAAAATGACAATGTTCGACTTTCTAATAAGAGTTTTACTATTTGTGAAATACAACAAAATATCTACAAAAAGTTTTATTTTTCTGCAACCCTAAGCTAAGCTGGCCCACACTGTCACGTCCAATGAGCATAGTGTGAGATACAAATAAGTTAAACAATCCCTTGTTTAGTGGTTCCTGCAACCGCTAAACCTCGAACCCTAATCCATTTCAACAAGTATACTACCCTGAAACTTACTGTGCAATAGTAATTTAGTCTATTTGCAATATTGATGATATAATTGTAAACCTTCTGAATTTTTTTTTTTTTTTTTGCAAATTTAATGAGGTAAAAGAAGCATTTCTTGTTATGAACATGATGGTGTTGACCTGTTTATGTTGTTACCAGGGAGGAGGTCACACAGCTCCAGAGTATAAACCTAAAGAATGTCTAAGCATGTTTATGAGTTGGCTTGCTGATGACCCTCTGTAACTCACAATGGTAGAGTTTAATGTTTGTTTCTTATATTGTATACATCGGTTTGTATGTTTGTAATTTCTAGAAGTCAAATTCTATAGATATTGTAACGTGTTTATTAAAATTTGCTTTATCTTACAACCATTTTTTCTAAAACAGTTGAAGATACTTGCAAAAGTTGATGAGACTTTACATATATAGTCCTGCTATGACAACACTTCATGCATTGGTTAATAAATTGGTTTGTGATTTTTTTAGAATAAATTTTAAGCACATTGTTTTAATTTGATTTCAAGAATATTAGGTTAGTTTGGTGACTAGTTGAAGATTGAAACTTATGTGATTTGAACCTAAGACATCCTATTTCAGAGTGTTTAGATACCAAATGATCATCAACTCATCGTTAGGCCACCAACCCACCTTGGTGGTGGTTAAAAACGACACTCATTTGAAGCCCAAAACCGGCCTAAAGGGTGTTCAAAACTTTGTCTTTGAACAAGGCCCACTTAAATCTTAGGGTCTGTTTTCTTCATTTTTTTTATTTTATTTTTATTTTTTATTTTAATTTTTTTTTTATGTTCATTGTTTGGCCTAGATGGGTTAAGGAATGTTGATCGGTCGACGTAATAGGCGAGACCGGCCCACTTAAATCTTAGGGTCCATTTTTTTTATTTTTTATGTTCATTGTTTGGCCTAGATAGGTTAAGAAATGTCGGTCGATGTAATACCCAAGACCGTGAAAAAGGAAACGACGCAAAGTGTTAGCAGCCACGCGGGAATCACCGAATCATAAATCTAATGAGCTGTAATTATCACACCCCGACCGATAATGGAAATGCTGGGATTTCAACGTTATGATTGGATCACACTCAACCACATATATTGAACATTTAACATACTTGAATTAATGTATTACAAACTTTTAAGTTTGGAAACGAAATTACAACATCATAATAATTCAGACACATAACGATAATATAAAACATGCCAAGTGTATCACAAAAAGAGAGGAAATATAATTCCTTAGGACCGATGTCTACCTTTGGTTCTTAGTTACATGAGAATATATATTTTTAAAATAGGTCAACAAAAATTTGTTGGTGAGTTCTACACGTTTTGACTCCATTAGTTTTATAAAATTAACTTTTATAAAACTTAGAATGCTTGTAGAGAAAAGTTTGTGCAAGTAGATACAAGTATTCATGTTAATTTATTTATAATGAATAAGTAAAAACCAACATACTTTCGTAATATGGGATCTTAAGTGTTTATTTTATATAAAAAACACTAACAAGTTTTTTAAATATTATATCTATAAATCTTTATACTACATACAACCTTATCTTAGCCTGTATTAGCACTTTTGTATCGGGATTATGTGGAGTTATAACTGAGCTATAAGATTTGAATCTGCCTCCGTGAAGCACAATAAAATGGGTGGTGCTTTGTCACACCCCCAAACCGAATTGGCGGAAACATTTGGGGGCGGAGGACGTCATGTACACTGTCATAACAATGCATAATAGTAAAACAAGCAACAATATCCATTGCAATAATAGAATAGTTAAATACATATGTGTTCTTTAGTAAAGTTTAAATGACACCAAAAATGTATAAACAAAATAATAACGAGTCTTAAATCCACTCCGTCCATCAAAAGTTGCATGGGTGTACCTGTCTACTGGTTCCCTAAGAATACAAGTTATTTTGAAAGAGAGTATCAGCATAAAATGCCGGTGAGTTCCATGGTTGCAGAAATCACTAATCGACCGCTAATCGGTGGACTAGCGATTAGGGATTAATCGGGAACCATTAATTATTAAGAAAATTATACAAAAAATTTATAAATCCAATATTAATCCTCCAAAAAAAGTGATTAATCGGCGATTAGGTCCGACTAGGGCTGATTAGGTCCGACTTTGACCTGCGTTGACCAAACTCGATTAGGTCCGATTAAGTCCGATTAGGCCCGATTAGGTCCGATTAATTTCGAATTTGACGTGTATTGACCAAACCCGATTATAGTGATCGATTAGCAATAAATCTCATCGTGGAGGTCCGATTAGCGATTAATCGACCAATTAGGCCGATTTAGGCCGATTTCTACAACACTGGTGAGTTCATAAGTGTTTAGTGTCATTTATAGAGTTAAAAACTTCGAATGTTTGTATTAAAACCTTGAAAGGTTTTGTACAGATTTCGCAGAAAATCCTATATTTCCTGCTTATTATGAAAAATAGCATTCTACCTGAGGCCCAATTGTTTACATGTTTCTTCTCGTATAAAATGTAATGTTTGCATATATACTTGGAATAGTATGGAAACTATAGTAGTACTTTATATACGTATAAAAGTATGTTTTTCCCATTTATTTAAGAGTATGTTTTCCCATTTATTGCTATCTTTTATTAGGAAAATAGTGTGTTTTAACCCAGCAGTGCTACTACTGAATAATGAAATGGGAAATATGAAGATTCCTAGTCGTATTAAATGAATTATACGCATTAAGGAGTCTTGTTGTCTTTAAAACCGATTTGATTAATTACAAATTTAAATGTGATTTAGTTGTAACAATGCTGATTGACGGATGAAAACACGACGACCTTTTGGCGTCGAAAATAGTGAGGTGACATTTTGTCACCACTTGGCCTTACCGGTTAGGACTGTAGCCAGCAATCGGGGTGTATGAGTGTCTGTCCCGTATAGATCCATATACACAATGCCCGCTCTCCCTCCAGGAGACCCTGATTACAATATTGGTGCAAAAATGTATAGTCGCATCATGAAGTAATATTTCACATTCTAGTTATCGTGTTCTTTTGGTACTTGTATATATGTATATGTATATGTTCTTTCCCGTCCTTGTATATGTATATGTTCTTTCCCGTTCTTGTATATGTATATGTTCTTTCATGTTCTTGTATATGTATATGTTCTTCCCTATTCTTGTATATGTATATATTCTCCAAACTATACCTATTATAGTTTACTAGTAGGTTTAGTATGTCTTCGACTTATTGAAAGGAGTCAATTGTTCAACTAGAACAATTGAGTTAAATATACTTTATAAAGATAAAATTTTATATTCTTATACGTATTTTGCATGTATAGCTATGAGTTAATCGACAGCCGAATTAGTGTATCCTATCTTAAGCCCACAACCAAACAAGGAACAGGAGTCAACGTTATCAACAATAGTCCTAAGTCTATTAAAGCATACTTATACACTAATACATAAATGAATACTGTTTTGAAAGTAAAAGGGTTTGATAAAGAGTTCGAAAGTATTTAAAAAGAGTTTACAATAAGGTCTAACAATATTTTAAAGGTAGTTTGAAAATGAGTATGAAATGAGATATTGGACAACTATGAAAATGTTTATACTAACATAATTTAATTGTGTTCAACTTGTATTCTTCCTCCCCCCCCCCCCCCCCCCCCCTTAAAAGCATTTAAACAGTTTAAAAGAGTGATTGCAGGGGTATGAACTCACCTGAAGTGAGTGGTTTGAATTAAAGATCGATATGGGATAGTGAAGTCCCGAACACAAACGGATCCTATTTAGCATTTAATATCACATATATGTATCAAATTAGGGTATATCACAAATAGTGATGATAGGAAAACACCCTAGGGACTTGGAAACACTTGTAACCAAGTGTTAAAATCATATGTGATTGAATGAGGGAGGTGTACGGCTATACAAAGGGGTGTACGGCCCATGAGTGTACGGTCGTACACTCATGAATAAGTTTGCTCTTAAGGTGTTTTCAAGGTCTTAACTAGCATGAAGGGAGTGTTCTAGGTCCCATGCATAGTTTAATGGAAGGTTTAAAGCCAACAATGAGCATTAAAGAGGGTTTACAGCCCTATGAGGTGTGTACGACCATACAAGGGTGCACGGCCGTACACCCTTCATGTTCATGCTAAGTTGGTCGATTTCAAGGTGAATAACAAGCATTTCTAGTAGATAACAAGCACAGGAAGCAGTTACTTATGATTTGAAAGCTTGTTGAGGGTTCATAGCCACTAAGAACTAGTGTTTGTTCTTGGTGTTCTTGGTGAAAGATGAAGATCTAGCCAAAGATGAAATTAATGGGATGAAACATGGATTCACCAGTAGATAAAGCAATGTAGCAACAAATGAAGGTGGGAAGTACTTACATTTTTGAAGATCTTGGTGAGAAATGTGATGATAGTTAAGAGAGAATCCGAAATCTAGTCTTGGGAGTGTGTAAAGTGTTGAAAAATGGTCGAGTACCTCTTATATAGGGGAGAGTGTATGACCAAGAGGGGGTGTACGGCTGTACACTCCTCCTGAAGGAGTGTATGGCCCGAAATGCAACTTTATGACCTTATCAACTCATCCCTTAACCCAACCTTGATTGTACTTAAGCTTAGAACATTCAAATTAATAGACCCAAAACAATGATAAGAGATAGCATAAATGAGTCTGACATTGATTGAATTGAATGACTTATACAGAGGATAAATTTCGGGTTGTCACATCATCCCCCCGTTAGAGGGAATTTTGTACCGAAATTAGAGTTTAAGCAATTACAAATAATTAAGAGAAAAGGTGAGGATATTTCAGGTCCTCACGCCCCTAAGTGAATTCAGGTCCTCTCTTGGCATTCCAGCAAACTTTCACGATTGGGGATGCGACTTTGTTTCGTTCGCTTGACCTCTCGGTCCATGATCTCTACTGGTTCTTCCACGAAGTTGAGGCTCTCGTCGATCTCGATCTCATGGAGTGGGATTACAAGAGTCTCATCGGATAGGCACTTTTTCAAGTTCGAGACGTGGAAAGTAGGATGTATGTTACTATGTTCGTGAGGTAGTTTGAGTTTGTAAGCTACAGGGCCGATTCAAGCGATTATCTCGAAAGGCCCTACATATCTTGGATTTAGCTTTCCACGCTTTCCGAAGCGTGTCGAGCCTTTCTAGGGTGAGACCTTCAATAGGACGATCTTCTCTTTCGTTTCTCGTATTGGTATCCGGACCTGTGAAAGTGCTGTTAGAGACTTATACTCTAGCTAACTGGGTGTCGCCCACCTCAGCCCAACACAGAGGGGATCTGCACTTCCCGCCACAGAGGGCTTCAAATGGAACAACTTTTATTCTCGTGTGATAACTATTATTGTAGGAGAACTCGACAAGAGGTAGATGAATATCCCATGCCTTTCTAAAATCTATCACACAGGCTCGCAACATATTTTCCAAGTTTTGAATAGTCCTCTCACTTTTTCCGTCGGTCTGTGGATGGTAAGCAATACTCATATCCAGCCTAGTTCCTAGGGAACTTTGTAGCGACTGCCAGAATCTTGAAGTGAATCTGCTATCTCTATCGGAGATAATGGATATAGGAATGCCATGCAGTTGTACGATCTCCCTAATGTATGTTCTCGTTAGTTTTTCCATCTTGTCAGTCTCTTTGATAGGTAGGAAGTGTGCAGACTTTGTTAACCTGTCTACAATCACCCAAATGGTATCGAGACCACCCGTTGTCTTGGGCAACTTTGTTATGAATTACATCGTGATTCGCTCCCACTTCCATTTCGTTATCTCCAGTTGCTGTAGTAAACCTGAGGGTTTCTGGTATTCGACCTTAACCTTGGCGCAAGTAAGGCATTTACTCACGAAGGTAGCAATCTATGCTTTCATGTTAGGCCACTAGTATAACTTTTTGAGATCCAGATACATCTTATCTAAACCTGGGTGGACGGAATACCGAGTGTTGTGCGATTCGTACATGACCAAGTCTCTGAAACCACCATGCTTCAGTGTCCAGATACGGTCCATTAGGTATAAGGCTCCGTCACCCTTGACTTCCAAGTTTTTATCCATTCCTCTCAGGGATTCACCCGCCACATTTTTCGGTTTCAAGGCTTCTAGTTGAGCCTCCTTGATTTGTGTGTACAGATGCGAATGGATAGTCATCGTCAATGATTTGACCATACGACCAGAATATTCTTTCCGACTTAGTGTGTCTGCTACTATGTTGGCCTTTCCCAGATGATAACAGATTTTGCTCGTAGTTATTGAGTAGCTCAACCCACCATCGTTGTCTCATATTGAGCTCCTTCTGGTTTAATATATGTTGCAGGCTTTTGTGGTATGTAAAGATAGTGCTTTTTGTACCATATTGGTAGTATCTCCAGATCTTCAGAGCAAACACGACTGCTCCTAACTCAAGATCATGAGTGGTGTAGTTGACCTCGTGTGTCTTTAGCTGTCTTGAGGCATAGGCGATCACCTTATCTCGTTGCAGAAGAACACAACCAAGCCCTTGGTTTGATGCATCGCAATAAACCACGAAGTCTTCTATCCCTTCTGGGAGGGATAGTATCGATGCGTCGCATAAGGCTCGTTTCAACGTTTGGAATGCTTTTTCTTGTTTTTCTTCCCAGCTAAAGGTCACGCCTTTCTAGGTCAATGTAGTGAGTGGTTTTGCGATCCGAAAGAAGTTCTGAATAAACCTACGATAATAGCCAGTGAGGCCTTGAAATTGATGAATTTCGGTAGGCATCTTCGGTGTTGACCAGTTCTCAATGGCCTTTATTTTGGAAGGTCCACATGAATTCCCTCTTCACTAACAATGTGGCCCAAGAATTCGACTCTTCGGATCCAAAACTAACACTTTGAGAACTTCACGTAGAGCTTCTCTGATCGTAAAGTTTCCAAGATCTGGCATAGATGTTTACTATGTTCTTCCTTACTACGGGAGTAGATAAGTATGTCATCAATGAACACAATGACGAACTGATCAAAGTAAGGAATCCATACCCTATTCATTAAGTCCATGAATACTGCGGGCGCATTAGTCAATCCGAATGGCATCACTACAAACTCGTAGTGCCGATATCGAGTTTGGAAGGCTGTCTTGGGAACATCCTCCCCAAGCACATGTAACTAGTGATACCCGGATCTCAGATCTATCTTTGAAAAGTAGCTCGCTCCTTGGAGCTGATCGAACAAGTCGTCTATGCGAGGTAGAGGGTAGTGATTCTTTACAGTAAGTTTGTTCAGTTCTCTGTAATCGATGCACATTCATAATGATCCGTCTTTCTTCTTTATGAACAAGACCGGTGCTCCCCAAGGTGAGAAACTTGGTCTAATAAAGCCCTTGTTGAGCAGTTCGTTAAGTTGACCGGATAGTTACTGCGTCTCAACTGGTGCTAAACGCTAGGGTGACTTGGCTACTAGGGTAGCCCCTAGAACTAAGTCGATTCTGAACTCAATTTGGTGTTGAGGTGATAATCCTGGTAGTTCTTCTAGAAAGATGTTGGGAAAGTCGCGCACTACCGGAATGTCCTCTAGGTCTTTCGTTTCACAACTCACATCGATTATGTGTGCAATGCACGATATTACTTTCGTATGTATTTCTGGGGTTGCATGCTCAAGATGATACGGAGATTCACACTTGGTTCGTCGCCGTAGATCAATAAGGGTTCGCTACTCGGTAGGTTTAGACGGACTGCTTTTTCGAAACATAGGGTATCAGCACGATGAAGACTCAACCAGTCCATGCCTACAATGACGTCGAAACTCTTGATTGACATAGACACGAGGTCGATCGGAAACGAATAATTATCTAGCATGAGGGTACAACCTAGGTAAATCTCGTTAGAACTCTCGGTCTTCCCGTTAGCCATTTCTACGACGAAGGTTTCTTTTAGTGCTTGCGGTGCTTGATTAAGTAAGTGTTTAAAATTTGTGTTCACGAAGCTCCTTTCCGCCCCACTATCAAATAGAATACATGCATATGAGTTATCGAGGAGAAACGTACCCGTGACTACTGTGGGGTCTGCCACGGCTTCATTGTGACCAATAGCAAGCAGTCTTCCTGCTCCACCTGCATTCCCAACCTTAGGGAAGTTTCTTTTGAAATGCCCCATCTCGCCGCACCCATAACAGTCCTGGCTTACTCCTGTACTATGGACTTGAGTGATTGGTCTTGGTGGTGCTTTGAAAAACCGGATAGTATAGCCCTTCCTGTCGCAGTTGGTGCAATGCATTTCCCGACAAGGGCCGTTGTGGTGGAAATTTCACTTTGTGCACTTGGGTAAAATCCTTTCATATTGTTTTGCGAGTACTGGGGCAGTAGGGGTTATGGCAGCATGAACAGCCACAACCTGTTGGTTCTTGGATGTAGGTTGAGCTGATTTTCCTTTCTTTTTGTCCCAACGCTTCCTCTTATTGTCAGTTGCTTTGGCTGGTGCTGAGACAGTCGATGTAGTTGTTGTTGGAGGAGGGACCTCGTGATCGATAAGCCTTTGGGCCAATTGCATGGCACTATCAAAGGTTGTAGGGTTTGATGCCAGGACATTGCCTTGATATGGGGGCACCAGACCCTAGATGTATCTCTCGATCTTCCTACTTTTGACGGGGACCATGTTTAGACATAGAGTCACCAGATCGCTGAATCTGGTTGTATAGGCCACTATATCAGAACCTTTCATCTTAAGGCTCCAAAGTTCTTCCTCAAGTTTTTGAACTTTTCCCCTCGGGAAATACTCCTTTGTGATCAGGTCCTTCAGTGTCTCCTATCCCATTACGTTAGCCACTACCACGGAGAGAGATTTGACATGGTCATTCCACCATGTCAGGGACCTTTCAGTGAAGGTGTAGGCAACAAATTTTACTTTGCTTCCTTTAGGGCAGGAGCAAATATCAAAGTTCGACTCTGTTCTTTCGAACCACTAAGACAACACAATGATTCCTCCAGTTCCGTTGAAGAATACCGGTTTGCAGTTGACAAAGTCTTTATAGGTACACTCCCGTGTACGTGTTTGACACCATGATTAGATTTGGTACCCATTCTAGCTCCACCGAAATTCACCTGTGTCATGGTTATGGTCACAACAGCAGTCACAGTAGCCTGGAACATCACCGCATTGAACTGCGGAGGAGACGGTGGTGGTGGAGTTTGATTTACAGGCAGGTTTCTGTTTCGATGCTTGTGAGGCAGCATCTTTCAACTATAAAAGATAAAATGATGACAGGACTTCATTATGGCTAACAATAGAGGTACGGTGCGGAAATAGAATTTAATAGAGATGATCACTTAGCGGAAACTACATCTGTCATAATAGTTGGTATAGAAGTTACATAGATATCAGAAATTCGACCTTGGAGTAGGTCCTACATCATACCAACAGAGGGAAAATTTGACAGCATAAAAGTTTAGTGGGAACAGTACTTGCTAGATAGGAGTATTTACATAAAAGAGTGCTATGTAAGGAATCTACTAAGGCTATTCCTTAAACCAAAAGAGAAGAATGATATGACATATTTTAGTGGCGGCGGACACCCATCAGACGGAACCTTAAGTTTGCCAACTGGCGCTCCACGTCAAGCAGGTGTCTTTCATACACAGACAAATGGGCTCGTTTTTTGATGACATCGACTCGAGTTGCAGCTAGCTCCTGCTGCAGGGCCTCGTTGTCTCTCACATCCCTCGCATAAGAAAATTTGAGATTGCGAATGCGGTTTGTGTTGGCATCTGAGTCTTCCTCAAGCTCTATAGTTCGCTGAATGGCCGTCATGCTTAGCCCAACATTACGGGCCACTCGGTGGACTTTGATTGGAAGAGTTCTGTCTGCGGAGCCTCCCTCGTTTACATTGTAAAAATGGTGATCCCCATTGTATGGGCAGGGTTGGCCTTGCTCGTGGCTCCACCTATCTAGACCCCGACCTACATGGGCGTTAGGCCTTAGAATTCGAGCCGAGGATTAGGATTTGGTATCGGGGCCACTTGAGGAAGGTTCTCGACTTCAGACACTGAGTTGGCCTCTTCGGGGAATTGTTCTGTGAAGTCATCGTATAAGGGAATCTCATGGTTTTCTTTAGGTTCATCCTCTAGCCATCCCACATTCTCCTGATTTGGAAGGTACGGGTCTCCCGGAAGATGGAAACCAACCATGGAATCTACACGAGAAAAGGGATAAAAGATAGTTAATAGGCGTCCCAATCTAATGATACTTATAAGGGAGTAATCCTTATTAGTTACTTCTATAAGTAAGTAGTGCATACCAGCTATATATAAATTATGAGGTAAGATAGACCTTCGAATAAATGACTCAACTCTAAGTCTACAACCAAACAAGGAACAGGAAGTAAAACGATAGTCACAAATTCTAAGTCTATAGAATCTTTAATTATATATAACTTTAGTGTATACACTCCATACTCATAGACCTACTAATAAGAGTCTTTAGTTTTCACAGAAGTTAATAGTAGCACCAAAATACTCCTATAGTATTTTAAGTTTGTTTTATGTTCTCGCTGAGTCTTTGTGGATACTTGGTAAGTCTTAAGACTTGTTGCAATGTCACAACCATTCTTAGGCATATGCTAATCACTTCTCGGACCGACATAGTTGATCAGGCTATGTCATTCCCAGAACCAACCCTACATCCCCAAGCCTACTTGTGTTGTTCAACAATCATAATACTTTTGTTCTATTCTAGTACAATATTGACCCTAGTATGAATGCATGTATGTATACTTTTAGTAAAATATTTATATATATTTTTAAAAGTATAATTCTTGGTCAAAGTGTTTTAATCCCATTCTATTTATAGTTGTATATCTTTTATGGGTTGATATACTCAGTTCACCATAAACAATGCTCTGATTCCAATCTGTCACACCCCCAAACCGAATTGGCGGAAACATTCAGGGGCGGAGGACGTCATGTACAATATCATAACAATGTATAACAGTAAAACAAGCAACAACATCCATTGCATTAACAGAATAGTTAAATACATATGTGTTCTTTAGTAAACTTTAAATGACACCAAAAACGTATAAACAAAATAATGACGAGTCTTGAATCCACTCTGTCCATCAAAAGCTGCATGGGTGTACTTGTCTACTAGTTCCCTGAGAATACAAGTTATTTTGAAAGAAAGTATCAGCATAAAATGCTGGTGAGTTCATAAGTGTTTAGTGTCATTTATAGAGTTAAAAACTTCGAATGTTTGTATTAAAACCTTGAAATGTTTTGTAAAGTTTTCCCAGAAAATCTTATATTTCCTGCTTATAATGTAAAATGGCCTTCTACCTGAGGCCCAACTATTTACATGTTTGTTCTCGTATAAAATGTAATGTTTGTATATATACTTGGAATAGTATGGAAACTATAGTAGTACTTTATATATGTATAAAAGTATGTTTTTCCCATTTATTTAAAAGTACATTTTCCCATTTATTGCTATCTTTTATTAGGAAAATAGTGTGTTTTAACCCAGCAGTGCTACTACTAAATAATGAAATGGGAAATATGAAGACTCCTAGTCGTATTAAATGAACTATACGCATTGGGGAGTCTTGTTGTCTTTAAAACCGGTTTGGTTAATTAAATATTTAAATGTGATTTAGTTGTAACCATGCTGATTGATGGTTGAAAACACAGCGACCTTTTGGCATCGAAAATAGTGAGGTGACATTTTGTCACCCCTTGGCCATACCGGCTGGGACTGTAGCTAGCAGTCGGGGTGTATGAGTGTCTGTCTCGTATAGATCCATACACACAATGCCCGATCTCCCTCCAGGAGACCCTGGCTACAATTTTGATGCAATCGTAGTAAGAAATGAATGTATTAAGCTCGGGCAAACACGTTGTGTTTGCAAGCCAACATAGCGTGTTGGCTGGGATTTTCCCAAACATATGATTTCTATAGAAACTCGACGTGTTTATTGATGCACTCGACTAGTTAGGTCAACATGGATTGTGGAACTTGACCGCTGACTTTGACTTTGACCATGGTTGACCAAGTTTGACTTTTGAGGGCATTTTTGGTATTTTGGCATTTTGATGGAATTGGTCACATAGTGGTTGTAGGCATTTGAGTCGGGAGCTGAGATTCGGAGTCAGGCCTTATCAGTTATGCACTACTTGTGAGGTGAGACTTCCTCACTATACTTTCGGGTCGAAAGCACCAAGGCCGACCCATTGGTTTGATAGCGTGATATTGTATGCTGAGTATGGAGTAGATACGCATGCTAGTTTTGATATGCTAGTTTGGTAGATCTATAGGACTACCTGTGATACTTCATGTTGTTTGAATATGATATTATCTATTATATGTCGACATTAGGTGTGGGTTGGGTTGAGGTTGTACTGCTCCATGTTGTAGCTAACAAACCCTAGAGCATACCTGATATGAGTTAAGGGATAGGTAGGGCATGTCATACTCATACTGAGGGCACATGAGCATTCCAGATTTGAGAAGAGGATTGGATATGGCATGCTAGACTCGTACTGAGGGCCAGTGAGCAAGCAAGACATAAGTTGTGGGCCAAGGGGGAACCCAAATTTATGTTGTGGGCACAGGGGTAATCTAGTATGTTAGCTGTGGACCCATTGCATGATGTTATTATATTTGTGTTGTTTACTATGTATTGGTATTTTGGGGGAAACTCACTAAGCTTTGGGCTTACAGTTTTGGATTATGTTTCAGGTACTTCAGATGATTGCGGGAAGGCAAAGGCATGATCGTGCACCTCCTCATATTTTATTTCACGTTTTTGGGATTTCTCTGATGGTGAACTTGTTTGAAAACAATTTGTAAATGATGATGGTTTTTGAGTGAATTTAAAAGTTTAAAATTTTTCAGAATTTTATGAATGTTACATTTTTTGTCCCAAGGTTGGATGTTTGTGAGTATGATGTACTCCATAGCATTTTAGTTGTCCTTGCATGTGTTTTTGGTCATCTAGAATAATAAAAATGCTTGCCTAAAGGTCACTTTCTTTCCACTTAAGAGTGTGGTTGTTTTGAGTATGGTTTAAGTTAGGATTTTGAGGTTTAAGCTTATTTCAGCCATGCAAAGGCTTAAAGTTATGCACTTTATGGATTAATACATTTTATGGATGTCATATCTACGTTTGGATTGCATGTCTTAATGATTAAGACGTTTTGGAGTGACTTTTAGGGTCAGAAAGCGTATGCCCTAACATACTTCTAACTACGCCCAGAGTGGGCAAGCTTGAACCCGACTCACCTTGTTCTTCGAGTATGCGGTGCATAAGGAGCGTACGCCCAACATATGTGTTGGACGGTTGAATTTTGCTGAATTTAACTTTTGGTAAAAGATTTAGGGTTTCAGACCATGGAACGGGCAAAATGATCTTTTGCCTATAAGGAGCATAGTTATGGGGTTTGGACTTGTAAGTTGGGTTACATACTAAATTATTAATTAGGGTTAATTATTGTGCATTAGGCGGAGTTTAGTTTCGGTAGTTCGGGTGTGAGATTTATCTGTCATCAGTATTAGCTGAGTATCCTCACTTATTCTTACCTAAGTGGTAGAATAGTTGTTTCTGTGACGATCAGTTGGGTCTAATCGTTATTATTGTGTTATGTTTATTTATGTGTGACTAAGACTTTGGGTTGTCTCCAGGGTTACTGATAACCCACAGGGCATGCTCTTTGCCCACTGAGACTTCGGGTAGTCTCCCAAGGTTGTTGATAACCCACAGGGCGTGTTGTTTGCCCACTGAGACTTCAGATTACGTGAATATGAAGGTTTGATTGTACACACTCAATGGGAGATTTTGCTACTTGGCATTTTGTGGCATTTTGATATTTGTGATGATCATTTATATTTGATACTTGTGATTTTCTGATGGTTTGGTTTATGAACAATATTTTGGGTAATTTAAAAATGAAATTTTAGTTTGAAATTTGAGGTGTTACAATTTGGTATCAGAGCCCTGATTTGAGGGATTTGGACGAACTCTAGCGAAATTCCAAACTCAACCTAAGGATTTGAATATTTTCATAAAACATTTCAAAGAAACGAAGATTTTTACAGGATAAAAACCCAATGAAGCAATGTGTATAATCAGCTAGAGATCGAGTAATAGTTTCCCAAAATATCTCGAAGTATATTATGAGTAGTGTAGAGCTGATATCTTATGAGTTGATAAATATGCATGCTAGTGATTGGCTAAGGATCCCGCAGTAAAAGTATGGTTTCCTGAATTGTGATGGCTTTAGCCTAGGAGTTCGTTATTATGAGATATTGTGAGGCAGAGTAGTGCTGGGAGCTATCCAAACTGAGTACCTAGATGCTTAGTAGTGGTTATGGGGAACCAGTAGATTGAATTTATGGTTAATCTTGAGAAATATATTCCTGATGACTTAGGGTCTTGAGAGGACGACTTGAGATAAATACGGGTTGGTGTGGAAGCTAGTATTGGGCCCATACTACTAAAAGCACCGGATCTATACGTGATCAAGAAGGAATCTTAACGAACTAAGGAGCTTGAAGGAGTGTGTGCACGTTTTTGTATGTGCTTTAGCCTGATTATGACAGTTTTGTTGTGTGTATCAGTATGGTGGTTACCCTAGGTTTAGGCGCCAGCAACCCTGAAAGACCGATTGTTAGTGATGATGAGATACGTAGGATTATTTCCGCCAAGGTGGCTGCAGCGATCATAGGGGCTATACTAGATATGTTTGGGTCTATTAATACCATGCTGATTGAGACTTTTGACGAGCGTTATATCTCCGTCATTGAGGCTGATGTTTCCGCAACCACCGTAGTTGTTAGTATTGCGAGGTCGTGGGGGGGGGGGATGTTTCATTATGGTACCGGGAGTTCAACAACACGAAGCCACTCAATTTTGAGGTGACCCAGGATCTGATCGTTGCAATAAGATGGATTTCTGATGTTAAGACTGGTTTTTACACTTGCTCATGTCCATAGAATCTGAGGGTTCGTTTTGTGTACAATCTACTTTGCTTGGGAGCGAAGGATTGTTGAAAGTTTTTGACAACTTGTTATACTCTTGCAGAGCATTCTATGGTGACCTGGGAGAGATTTACTAAGATGTTCAGAGATGATTTTGTACTAGTGGTTAAGAGCGAGAGATTGGTCCAGGAGTTGTTGTCTTTTAAGTAGAAGGCAGACATGGTGATTGATATCACCATGATGTTTCATAAGAGGGATTTGTTCTTCACTAAGCATGTGTCGACTAAGTAGGCACATGTGAGTCGGTAATCAATTATCCTGAGGAGGGATGCTATAGGCATATTTAGTTATAAAATTCATGCATTATCTTAATATTTTATGTTGTTTTTGTCTCATTTAATGAAAAAAACGTGATTAATTAGTTTAGAATTTCATTTTTCAGCAACAATGACATGCTCGGCTGGAAAAGGAAGCAGAACTAGCGATTGGAAGCTTGGATCTTGGATTTTTAAGAAAGAAGGATGTTGCTGGACAACTTGACCCCTTGTCAGTGTTTTGGCCATATCTCATGAACCGTAACTCTGATTTATGAGATTCAAAATTTTCTAAAAACTAGACGCAATTTTGGACGGCTTTTGTGTTTTGAGAAAATGCTGATTCCAAATGGACTCGATGAGTAGGCCATAAACTTGACGAGTCACTGTGAACTTTTGCGATTGTGGAGTCGCTGACTTGTCGTACACGGGTTTTTAGTTATGGACTCACCAAGTAGGTCACTAGACTCGATGAGTCGCCTCTATTTTGTAAAAATCTATATAAAGGGACATTCAGATTGATACATTGGCATGGAGAGAAACCCTTGGGGGTAAAGCTACAATTAGAAGACCTGCTAAGGTGCTGGAAGCTAGAGAATCAACCCTAGATCCAATTTTGGGAAGAATCAAGGCAAATTCAAGTCCATTCTTATTTATTCTCTAAGTTGAACTATGTTTGAGTTGTTTGATTTCGTTTTTGATCTTAATTTTACTGTAATCATGAGCTAAAACTATCATCTTCTATTTAGGATAGATGACTTTATGATTATGGTATGATTTTATGGTTAGGATTAATTTTATTTGGTAATATTGTTTTGTTAAGCTTGTTAAAGAACCTTATATGTTAAAAATAACTATTTTTTGTTAATAAATTAGAAATTAAGTTGTATGAACATCTCTTAATTGCTAATCTCATATGATTTATGTGAACACATAGTTATATGCCTAGGAATAACGAACATGAAACTAGCGTTAACTAGAAAATGGGTAAGTTAATGTGTGAGCTTGTGTGACGAACCATCAATAAGGAGTTAATTCAATTAGCATATTTGATTAGTTTAATCACTTGATCACTGCTTGAATTGATATGTTTTCTAAGGATTAGTAATTGCGAACGTGAACCTAATCACACTTATCGGTAGCCAATGCCAATTAATCCATTGCACTCGTCATAAAATCAACCATAGGAATCAATGATTCAAACCTAAACATAAGTCTCTTCTATTATTGTATTTAGTTTATTTTTGTTTGCTTAGCTGTTAGTTGCTTAATTTGAGTATTATTTAATTGTTTAAGTTTCTAGTCTTGTAAAACTAGAGAAAACCCCCCTTTTTATTACTTATTTTATTTAGATAATATTAGCATTTATTTTAATTGTTACCGTTCCTTGTCTTCGATACCTTACTTACCTGAACTAAACTGCTAACCGATAGGTACACTGCCTTTCGTGTGTTTGTCTTTTTGTATGACACGACATATTGCATAAGTAAATTTTTATCATTCATCAAAATAAATTACCTATATTAAAAAAATTATAAAGCATGTTGTCGATTTTTTTTTAATTTTATTATTATTATTTTTTGCAAATTACACAAAATTATTAAATTAATATTTTTTTACCAGTTTTTGAAACAGTCAGCTTCTTTGCAAAATTAGTTTGGCCACAATCGCCTTCACTACCAAAGCAGAGTAAGAAGTTGGTCACATATTCTTGACCGTTCTATGATTATTTTTTAAATACTTTATTCCCAATTGATTTTTAGGATTCCATACTTGAAGTCAATCATGGATGGAATTAGAAAAGAGAATTTTAATCTCCTCCATGATAACAACATGAATGAAAGATGGTGAACCCATCACGGGCCACATACAGAAAATGCAAAGATTCGTGGACCGTTTGCTGAATTTGAATGTGAACTTCCATGAGGAGCTGGTAATTGACATCATT
This sequence comes from Lactuca saligna, assembly GCF_052625555.1. Classification (NCBI taxonomy): domain Eukaryota; kingdom Viridiplantae; phylum Streptophyta; class Magnoliopsida; order Asterales; family Asteraceae; genus Lactuca; species Lactuca saligna. The sequence goes on along the minus strand of NC_136421.1, from coordinate 134,815,165 downwards.
TTGCACTCCTTACCTTCGTGTTATGATCAATTCCGAATGACATATCACATGTACAAGGAGTAAGTTGCACTCAAAAAACTTCAAGGACTTCTGAAGTCCGCCGAAAGTGGTCTTAAAGGTAAATCGATTGTTACTACTTCTACTCCTACCAATGCCCCTGTTCTTGCTATCGGGAAAGGAAAAGGGAAGAAGAGGAAGAGCCCTTCGAAGGGTACCAAGAGAAAGTCCCTCGATGGATCCTCTTCAAGTGGAACCAAGAAAGGTTCTGTCACTCCTTCTGCCAACCCTAATGAGGCTGAATGCTTCTATTTCCATGAAAAGGCGAACTGGAAGTGAAACTGCCCAAAATAATTGCAAGATGTTAAGGATAGGAAAGTGAAACCCAACCATGTAGGTATTTACACTATATTGTCTAATAACTCACCCTATTCTAATTCTTGGGTCCTTGATACAGGTTATGGTATTCACATATGTTCTGATTTGTAGGGACTAAGAAGAAGTGAGAATGTAGAGCATGGGAAGATAAACTTGATCATGGGGAATAGGAAAGTTACACCAGTCACCAAGATTGGAGTTTATTCTTTATTGCTAAGTAGTGGGTTAACATTAGATTTGAATAAATTATGTAACTCCTAGAAAGAAATATTATTTCCTTTCATGGTTTGTACAAACAAGGTTTTACCTTTTCGTTTGATAATGAATGTGGTGGTATTAATGCTTTCTTTAACAATGTTCTTTATTTTAAAGCATTACCTTGTGATGGTGTGTATGAAACTGTGTCGGTTGTAGATAACCTAGGAAATAATGTGTTGTGTATCGATTCTTCCAATAGCTTGGATACAACATCATTATGACATTGTCGTCTTGGACATGTAAGCAAGAAACACATAGGCCAACTCCAAAAAGATGGATTCTTGGAGTCATTTGACCTAAAGTTGGATGATAGTTGTGAATCTTGTTTTCTTGGGAAAATGAAAAAGTCACCCTTCACTGGTTCTTGTGCTAGAGGTGAGGGTTTGTTGGATCTCATACATACTGATGTGTGTGGACCCTTTAGAACCGCCACACGGGATGCTAACCGCTTTTATGTGACTTTTACCGATGATTATAGTAGATATGGATATGTTTACTAAATCAAGCATAAGTCAGAAACCTTTAAAAAGTTCAAGGAGTTTAAACAAGAAGTGGAGAATCAGTTGGGCAGGAATATTAAGATGCTTCAATCCGATCGAGGTGGTGAGTATCTTAGTATAGAGTTCCTTGACCATCTTAAGAAATGTGGGATTGTCTCACAACTGAGACCTCCCAGAACACCACAGCTTAATGGTGTGGCTGAGAGGCGTAATCGAACCTTGTTAGATATGGTTCGTTCTGTGATGAATCGAGCTTCGCTACCAATCTCATATTGGGGGTATGCCTTAGAGACTGCCGCCCATATTCTTAATCTAGTCCCTACCAAAAAGGTTGCAAAAACACCTCACGAGATGTGGACTGGAAAAGTTCCCAATCTGGACCACATAAAGATTTGGGGTTGCGAGGCTTTCGTGAGGCGTGAAACTCACGATAAGCTCGAACCTCGAAGTGAGAGGTGTATTTTCATTGGCTACCCACATAAATCCTTTTGTTATATCTTCTACAAACCTAGTGATAATGTGGTCTTTGTAGCAAGGAGAGGGTTCTTTCGAGAGAGACAGAGAGAGAGAGAGAGAGGGTTCATAAGCCAAGGAAACAGTGGAAGGCAAAATGACCTTGAAGAAATTCCAGAGTCAAGTGGTGAAGGAACCTCAAACCCTAGCAATCAACCTGAGGAGGAAAATCCTGTTGATCCGACTGACGAGTCTGTACCTCTGAGGCATTCCATGAGAGTTAGGAATGCACCTGAGCATTACTATGGTTTCCATATTACTGCGGAAGGTGATACACTTATAAGTGATAATACAGTGGTAAGTCTGGATGAACCTAATAGCTACACGGAAGCCATGGAAGGCCTTGAGGCTGCTAAATGGAAAGAGGCTATGGACAGCGAGATACAGTCCATGTATGATAATCAGGTTTGGAACTTGATTGACAATGTACCAGGTCGTAAGACAGTCGGGTGCAAATGGATCTTCAGAGAAGACCGACATGGATGGTAATATACACACTTATAAGGCACGACTGGTTTCAAAGGACTTTTCACAAACTCTGGGAGTTGATTATGATGAGACCTTTTCACTAGTAGCAAAGATTAAGTCTATTAGAGTAATGTTAGCCATTGCTGTATTTCATAATTATGAAATATCGCAAATGGATGTCAAAACCGCTTTCCTTAATGGAAGTTTGGCGGAGGATGTTTACATGAGTCAGCCAGAGGGTTTTGTCAGTACAGAGTACCCTAATAGAGTGTGTAAGCTTGATAAATCCATCTATGCGTTGAAACAAGAACCTCGCAGATGGGATCTTTGTTTCAATGAGAAAGTCAAAGAGTTTGGATTTTCAAGGAGCGAACATGAATCTTGTGTATATGTTATGGCTAGTTGGTGTATAGTTAGCTTTTTGGCATTGTATGTGGATGACATACTACTCATAAGAAATAACATTCCAACTCTGGAGGAAGTGAAGTCCTAACTTGGGAAGTGTTCCGCTATGAAGAACCTTGGAGAAGCTGCCTATATCCTAGGGATAAGGATTTTGAGAGACAGGAGTAAGAGACTAATTGGACTTAGTCAGAGTACCTACTTGGATAAGGTGTTGAATAGGTTTAGCATGAAGAATTCCAAGAAAGGAGAATTACAAATCCAGAGTAATGCCAAACTGAGTAAGACTCAGAGCTCGAGTATAGAGGCTGAGATAGTTGAGATAAGTCAAGTACCGTATGCCTCCGCTGTAGGCTCGATCATGTATGCTATGACTTGTACTCGTCTTGATGTGGCGTTTGCATTGAGCATGGTCAGCCAATATCATGGGAACCCTGGCAAGGCTCACTAGACTGCGGTAAAGAACATTCTCAAGTACCTGCGGAGGACTAAGGACTGGATCCTTACCCTCGGTGGGAGTGATCGCTTGAGAGTAGTGGGTAATAGTGATTCTAGCTTTCATACTGATAGGAATATTTTCTGCTCTCAGTCAGGCTGGGTATTTACCTTAAAAGAAGGAGCAATTACTTGGAAAAGTTCCAAGCAGGAGATAGTGGCTGATTCAACTTGTGAAACAGAGTATGTAGCAGCAAGTGAAGCAGTAAAGGAAGTTATATGGCTAAAGAACTTCATTAGAGACCTTGGAGTTGTACCAACTATAAACGAGCCTATGGAGATTTTCTGTGATAGTGAAAGTGCAGTTGCCTTAGCCAAGGAACCAAGGTATCACGGAACATCCAGACCCATCGACAGAAAATACCCTTTCACCAGACATCGAATAGAAGAAGGACTCCTTGTGGCAAAGAGGTTATCATCGGATGAGAACCCAGTAGATCCTCTCATGAAGGGACTGGGTAAGGTTAAGCATCTCCAGCATGCAAGGCGCATAGGGCTGAAGGATGATATTAGTTTTAATAATTATATAGCTTTGAAATGTGTAAAGTGTAATTGACATTTGATGATAAATAGAATTTGTTTTTTACTTATAAGTATAAGTGTTGATATCTTCTGTTAATCGTTTACTATCATTTCATTTTGCATGTTTTGACTTCCAGAATAATTATGTTATGTTATATCACATTATTCAAATTCTCCATAGTCGTTCATATGTTGGAAGTAGATATGAATCAAGACTTTCTTGAGTTGGCTTGTAGATGTCTAAGGTATTGGTCATAGAAAGAGTTGCTGCAACACTCATGAGTACTCATCAGTTCTGAGTATTGGATTCAACCCACGCTCACTTGTATCACTTCATGGAATTTATCTCGAGTGATTGTGAGACAGTAATATCATATAAGTATTTAAACCTAGAGATATGAGTTGGTTATACATTGATTATACAAAAACGCATTGGTAACTCGATGTCATAAAACGTTCCTTTGTGTGAAATTCAACAAGTAGTAGAACAAGCATATGAGTCGAAGTTTATCCGTCACGTCTTGAATTAGAAGCGATATCTGGGCCTGTAACGCCTGTGTTTCTGAGCTTGCCATTTTTAGCAATGTAATAGTCTAGGTTAACCTTTGTAACCCAATTTGAAATAATAAGAACATGTTATTTGAATATTATGTGTTTCGTGCTTAATTGCTTAATTATGTGAGATGGTTAATTAAGAATAAAATGAGTGTTAAAATCTATGTGTAAAATAAACTTGATATCTTTGGATAATGTTGTAGTAGTTGAAATGAGGTTTCTGAATATATAAAGAATGCCGAAATCCGAGTTATAACGAAGAAGTTATGACCTGTCGAAGTTTCGCGACAGAACCGGCAACGCTAAACGACGTAAAAAGTGAAATTTATGTTAGAGCGATATTTAGCCTTAGTAATCCAAAAGAAAGTCGTAGATTTCGTTAAACCAAGAGCCTGGATAAAAAGAACGCCCAAATCTGACTTCGTATGAGGAAGTTATGATTTTCTTAAGTTTCGACGAGGCAGTATGCAGCCCGAATACTTGATTTGAGATCGAGCGGTTTTTAGCCGAAATAATCTAAACGAGAATTGAAGATCTCATTGTTAGTAGTGAAAAGATAAAAAGCTAGGCGAGAACAGACGTCGGACGAAGAAGTTATGAATTTATAACGAAGTTTTTCTGTCCCGGCCTCCTAAAAATAAAGAATAAAAATAAAATTCAAAATTAGCCGACGGAGTCTAAATGAAAGTTGTAGAGTATGGTCTGACCTACGCGTGGATATAAAGAACGTTGAAAACGGAGCTCGTATGTGAATGTTACGCAATTTAGAAGTTCAACAAGTCAAATTACGTTGAGCGTAATTTGAATACGCCCAGCGTACTCAGGAGGAGGCAACTTGTCTGACCAATACTCGAGTGCCACCGATTGACGCATGCAGTGACGTCAAAGTACGCCCAATGTAACCAATTTATGCCCAGCGTACTGAGTACGCCCAACGTAAATTGAGATTACGCCCAACGTAATCCCAGACCCCTAGCTTATAAATAGAAACCAAGATCAGCCAATTTCTCTTGTTCAAACTCTTTCCTCTCTCTAGTTTTTCCTCGATTTGCGGGCCGTTTGTACCCCAAAGCCCCGGTAATATTCCCAAGCCCCGAGGATCCCGAAGCGCGTTATTCCCGAGCCGAAGCGCTGTCCGCGAGGAGCCGGTTTTTGTGAAGATCTTCCAGATCTACGAAGAAGCACCTCTTCTGCAAGCCGTAGTGCTGCCCGATCATCTTCTGATCAAGTGAGTGTGTATTTATTTTCATTCCAACGCAATACTATGAAGTATTTTATATAAAATACGTGTTATGTATATATATTTGGTTGTTATACGTGTGAGTGTATATTCACTCTCTTCTATCTTATAGATCTGATGTATTCTCTATGAAATACGTGTTACGTGTGTATGCCTCATCTGTTATGTGGAATATGTATTGATTAAAGCATGTTATACAGGTTTTTAAACAATGTATAAAAAAATGTATATTTTTATCTACTAATATGTTGGGTAGAACATGGGTAGATAATTGGTGTGTAATAAACAGATGAGAGGCCTCGGTGTTATTAATGTTATTCTAGTCATTCAGCAGAGTATGGATGACGACCACAGACTATTCTAGCCTGTCATGTGGAACACTAGCAGGCTCATTACCTGTAGGTGTTGTGAACGACGTGTTCACTGGTGTACTCTATCCCCCACATGGTTGCCTTTAGGACACTTATTGTTGAGGAAGCACCTCTGTTGTAATGTCCGTCCCGATGAAAATCCTGAATTAGGTTCCTTATAATAGATGTTATTTTTAGGGATGTAAAGTGAGGATAACGGGAATGGGTAATCGGTTTTATTGTTGATTGTTGAATTAAATATAATTATTTATTGTGGGTTGAAAACCCTACATGCTCACCAGGCTCCCAAGCCTGACCCACTCAGTTTATTTGTATTACAGGAAGTGGCACAAGAGCTTAAGATGGAAAAATCATCAAGTTGTTTTGTTTACAAGTCTATATATGTATATATTTCATGAATGACTTGTAATGCTATCGTTTATGCTTTATGATCTGTATCGAAACATGACATCCCGACTTTTGATTATGAAATGAAATCATATTTCTTTACGAAATGTTTGGATAAATATCTATTTTATCATGTTTTGTTTTTGGGAACAAATTCTGCATCTCTTTTAAAATTAAAAGGGTTTACTCTGAAAATGTTTTAAAAGCATAAATGAAACCAGTGTTTTCTGGCCGTGATTTTGGGGATGTCACAGTTGGTATCAGAGCATTAGTTTAAGCAAACTAGGAATTTGTAGGATTTCTAAACTTAAACTTAGAATGCTAAGTGGAGATTGCGAGGTGTGTGTCTGTTAAATTTTAGACACAAGCACCAGTTTATTTTAGGAAATTTTCCTAAAATGTTTTTATGTGCTAAATGTTATATGTTGCCATATATGATATTAGTTGTTCGGATCTATGGTTTGTTGCCAACCGGATCTGAAGGTTTATGTGTTTAGGGTTCTAAGCGTATGTCTACGATATTAGAACTAGCATGTAATCATTTCGGAGTGATAAGGTACATTTGAATATCTATCGTTAATGAAGATCTAAATTTCACCTTATTCGGTGTATAGATAAAAAATGGTGAGAATTAGAAGCGGAATTGGAAATGCTGATGAAAACAGGAATCAACCGCCTGTAATTCAACAAGTACCTGTTGTAGCTGCTGCACCTGAGCCGATAACAATGGTTGGTATAGAAATGATGATTCAAACGATGTTGGATCGTCAGATGGAAGAAACAAGATGCCTGCTTAGGCAGAATCGTGAAGAACCGTCAATTCATGTAGAAGAGCCCAAGAAGACTGGAGGGCAGTCTGAAGGAGAAAACTTTAGTGGGATCATTGGTCAAGACAACCCACCAATGGTTAGACGCAATAACCAGTATGGAGGAAATGATGGGTGTGGGTGTAAGTACAAGGATTTCATGGCATCCAAACCACCATGTCTATCCGGAAGCCCGACGCCGGTGCAAGTTATGGACTGGATCTCCAAAATGGAGACTATGTTTGAAAGTTGCAAATGCAGCAACAGGCAGAAGACCGCTCTTGCGATCCCTCTGCTAAAATCTGGTGTATTGAGTTGGTGGAAGCTATTGGCCGACTCTATGCCCAAGGGAGAAGCAAGTAAAATGTCTTGGGAAGACTTTGTGGAACAATTAAAACTACAATACTGCTCCGAGCAGGACCTTCTGGAAATCAGTAACGAGTTTTCAGAATTTGAAGAAAGGGAAATTGAGCATTACTGAATACGCTACAAGTTTCACAGAAAAGATGAAGTTTATCCCATATTTGGTACCTACAGAACTCTCTAAGGTCAACAAGTTTGCCCTTGGAGTACCAGCGGACTATGGTCCAATGGTTAAGCAAGCAACCACATTGAAAGCTGCCATCTGGGCTGCTAGAAATGTTGAGACCCAGATCAGGGAAAAAGGTCTGGAAAAGTCAGAGGTTGGTGAGAAAAGGAAAATCGATGGATTTTTAGGGTCCAACAAGAAAAGTAAATTCTCGAAGTCTAGTTCGAGAGGAAGTGGAGGAAAGGTAGAGGCGAAATGGTGCAACAAGTGCAAGAAAAAGCATCATGGGAAGTGTGGTGGGGAAACCACGTGCTTCAAATGTGGAAAGCCAGGACATTATGCCAATGACTGCACCCTCACCAAGAATGTTTGTTATGGTTGCGGTGAGGAGGGGCACATCTCAAGGGATTGTTCGAAAAAGAAGGAAGCAGCAAGACCCAACATTCTGCCAAAGCCAAAGGCGAGAGCATTCCAGATGACACTGGAAGCTGCTAAAGATGAAGCTGATGTCGCTTCAGGTACCTTTCTCATTAACAATTTTCCTGCCCAAATTTTATTTGATTCTGGAGCCAACTACTCCTTTATATCGCATGAATTTGGTAGAAAACTAGCTTTGCCTGTTGTTAGACTAGATAATGCTTTATCAGTCGAAGTTGCTAGTGGCAAGTTTGTACCTATTAGCTATCGTATGAAAAACATCTTAATTGATCTAAATGGGAATAAGTTCCATGAGGAATTATTGCCTATAGAGCTTAATGGTTTCGACATCGTTTTGGGAATGGATTGGCTTAGCGCCATTGATGCCGAAATTTTATGCAAGAAGAAAATAGTGAAAGTGAACCCACCTGGGAAAGAGTCATTTATGGTGTACGGAGATAAACGCAGAGTAAATTCTAGAATCATTTCTCTAATGAAAGCCAGAAAATGTTTGACCAAGGGGTGTACATCATACTTGGCATTCGTGATCGATGCTAAGAAGGAAAAGAAGGTGATGCAAAATATTCCCGTTGTATGTGATTATCCGGAAGTATTTCCCGAAGATCTTCCTGGATTACCGCATGATCGATAAGTGGAATTCCGTATTGACTTGTTACCCAGAACAACGCTAATTGCAAAAGCACCTTATCGATTAGCACCGACGGAGATGAAGGAGCTGATGATGCAACTTCAGGAGTTATTGGACAAAGGTTTCATTAGACTTAGTTCATCACCCTGGGGAGCGCCGGTGTTATTCGTAAAGAAGAAAGATGGAAGCATGAGGATGTGCATGGATTAACGAGAGCTTAATAAGGCAACAATAAAGAATAGATATCCATTGTCGAGGATTGATGACCTATTCGATAAACTACAAGGTTCAAGTTATTTTTCAAAGATCGACCTAAGGTCATGATATCATCAGCTGAAAGTAAGGGAGCAAGATATTGAGAAGACTGCATTCAGAACGCGATATGGACACTATGAGTTCTTGGTTATGTCGTTTGGACTGACCAATGCTCCAGCAACATTCATGGATTTAATGAACAGAGTTTGTAACCCGTTCCTTGATAAATATGTGATAGTGTTCATAGATGACATTCTGATTTATTCAAAAAGTCAAGAGGAGCATGGCAGACACTTGAGAGAAGTTTTGGAAGTCTTGAAGAAGGAGAAGTCGTATGCGAAATTCTCCAAATGTGATTTTTGGATTCATGAAGTCCAATACTTGGGTCACATGGTCAGCCAAGAAGGGATAATGGTTGATCCAGCGAAGATCGAAGCTGTAATGAAGTGGGAACAACCGAAAAGTCCCATAGAGATCCGAAGCTTTTTAGGATTACCCGGATATTACTGAAGGTTTATCCAAGATTTTTCTTCAATCGCTAGTCCATTAACAGCTTTGACCCACAAGGGAGCTACTTATGCTTGCAGTGATAAGCATAAAGAAGCGTTCGAGAAGCTAAAGAAGAAACTATGCGAGGCACCGATACTTTCTCTACCCAATGGAGTTGAATACTTCGCTGTTTATAGTGATCCTTCTGGTGTTGGATTGGGTTGTGTTTTGACCCAAAGAGATAAGGTGATTGCGTATGCATCTCGACAGCTGAAAGAGCATGAAAAGAACTACCCGACTCATGATTTGGAGTTGGCAACGGTAGTTTTCGTTCTGAAAATATGGAGGCATTACCTCTATGGCACGAAGTGCAAACTTTTCACTGATCATAAGAGTCTGCAATATCTCTTTAATCAGAAGGAATTGAATATGAGGCAACGACGTTGGCTAGAATTACTTCAAGACTACGACTGTGAGATACTTTACCACCCTGGTAAAGCAAATATTGTTGCTGATGCTCTGAGTTGGAAAGTCAATCTTGAAAAAAGAAGGCCAAGAGCGTTGAGGATTAAAGTTGTCTCGACTATTTTGGAAAGTATAAAGAAAGCTCAAAGCGAAGCTTCTGAGAAGAATGACCGAAAGGAGGAATGTTTGGGCAAAACTTTGGTGTTCGGTGTAAACAGTCATGGACTGAAGGTGTTCCAAGATCGGATTTGGATACCTATGACAGGAGGAGTCAGAGATCTTCTGATGGAAGAAGCTCACAAGACCATGTACTCGATTCATCCCAGTAGCACTAAAATGTATAGGGACCTGAAACCCTACTACTAGTGGCCGACGATGAAGCTTGACATTGCGAAGTATGTGGCGGAGTGTGTGACTTGTGCGAGAGTCAAGACACAACATTAGAAACCGTACGAGAGTTTAGAACCTTTGCCTATGCCTATGGGCAATTGGGAGGACATCACAATGGACTTTGTCACTAAACTACCTAGGACAAAGAATGGTCACGACATGATTTGGGTGGTCGTTGATCGATTCACTAAGAGTGTGCATTTCATAGCAGCGAAGGAGACATGGTCTATGGAGAAGCTTGCGAATTCTTATGTGAAGGAAATTGTGAGACTTCAAGGTGTTCCGCTAACAATTGTGTCGGATCGTGATAGTCGTTTCACCTCAAGATTTTGGAAAAGTCTACAAGAGAAATTGGGTACCAAGTTGTGTTTAAGTACAGCTTACCATCCGCAGACTGATGGTCAGAGCGAACGAACAATACAAACACTTGAAGATATGCTAAGAGCATGTACCTTAGAATTCCAAGGTAACTGGGATGAACATTTACCTTTGGTAGAATTTTCCTACAATAATAGTTTCCACTCGAGCATTAAGATGGCACCTTATCAGGCCTTGTACGGGCAGAAATGTCGTACGCCATTTTGTTGGCTTGAGGCTGGGGAAAAGCAGTTTATGGGACCCGAGTTGGTTCATCAAACTGCTGAAAAATTGAAAACAATTAGGGAAAGAATGTTAGCAGCTCAAGATCGTCAAAAGAGCTATGCTGGCAACAAGAGAAGACCGATGACTTTTGAAGTTGGAGATTCGGTTTTTCTTAAAGTCTCGTCGTGGAAGGGACTTATAAGATTTGGTAAAAGGGGAAAATTCAGTCCAAGGTTTATTGGACCGTTTAAAATTCTTCATAGGATTGGGAACCAAGCTTACAAGCTCGAACTACCAGAAGAACTGACTAGAATTCATAACACTTTCCATGTGTGTTATTTGAGGAAGTTCACGGGAGAAGTTCCTGACATGATTCCACTTTCGGAGTTAAGAATCGATGAGAACAAAAGGTTGATTGAGGAACCAGAGACAATCGTTGACCGAAAGACTAAGAAGTTGCGACGTAAGATGGTTGAGTTAGTGCTTGTCCGATGGAAACACACGAATGGGCCGAATCTCACCTGGGAGACGGAGAGTGACATGATGAGTCGCTATCCGCATTTGTTTGCTGATGTGTGATTCCGGGGACAGAATCATTCTAAGGTGGAGAGAATTGTAACGCCTGTGTTTCTGGGCTTGCCATTTTTAGCAATGTAATAGTCTAGGTTAACCTTTGTAACCCAATTTGAAATAATAAGAACGTGTTATTTGAATATTATGTGTTTCGTGCTTAATTGCTTAATTATGTGATATGATTAATTAAGAATAAAATGAGCATCAAAATTTAAGTGTAAAATAAACTTGATATCTTTGGGTAATGTTGTAGTAGTTGAAATGAGGTTTCCGAATATATAAAGAATGCCGAAATCCGAGTTATAACGAAGAAGTTATGACCTGTCAAAGTTTCACGACAGAACCGGCAATGCTGAACGACGTAAAAAGTGAAATTTACGTTAGAGCGATATTTAGCCTTAGTAATCCAAAAGAAAGTCGTAGAGTTCGTTAAACCGAGAGCGTGGATCAAAAGAACGCCCAAATCTGACTTCGTATGAGGAAGTTATGATTTTCTTAAGTTCGACGAGGCAGTATGCAGCCCGAATACTCGATTTGAGATCGAGCGGTTTTTAGCCGAAACAATCTAAACGAGAATTGAAGATCTCGTTGTTAGTAGCGAAACGATAAAAAGCTAGGCGAGAATGGATGTCGGACGAAGAAGTTATGAATTTATAACAAAGTTTTCATGTCCCGGCCTCCTAAAAATAAATAATAAAAATAAAAGTCAAAATTAGCCGACGGAGTCTAAATGAAAGTTGTAGAGTATGGTCTGACCTACACGTGGATATAAAGAACATCGAAAACGGAGCTCGTATGCGAAAGTTAGGCAATTTAGAAGTTCGACAAGTCAAATTACGCTGAGCGTAATTTGAGTACGCCTAGCGTACTCAGGAGGAGGCAACTTGTCTGACCAATACTTGAGTGCCACCGATCGACGCATGCAGTGACATCAAAGTATGCCCAATGTAACCAATTTATGCCCAACGTACTGAGTACGCCCAACGTAAATTGAGATTACGCCCAGCGTAATCCCAGACCCCCAGCTTATAAATAGAAACCAAGATCAGCCATTTTCTCTTGTTCAAACTCTTTCCTCTCTCTAGTTTTTCCTCGATTTGCATGCCGTTTGTACCCCGAAGCCCCGGTAATATTCCCAAGCCCCGAAGTAAGATCCGAAGCCCCGAGGATCCCAAAGAGTGTTATTCCCGAGCCGAAGCGCTGCCCACGAGGATCCGGTTTTGTGAAGATCTTCTAGATCTATGAAGAAACACCTCTTAGTGCTGCCCGATCATCTTCTGATCAAGTGACTGTGTAGTTATTTTCATTCCAACGCAATATTATGAAGTATTTTATATAAAATACGTGTTATGTGTATATATTTGGTTGTTATACGTGTGAGTGTATATTCACTCTCTTCTATCTTATAGATCTGATGTATTCTCTATGAAATACGTGTTACGTGTGTATGCCTCATCTGTTATGTGGAATATGTATTGATTAAAGCATGTTATACAGGTTTTTAAACAATGCATAAAAAATGTATATTTTTATCTACTAATATGTTGGGTAGAACATGGGTAGATAATTGGTGTGTAATAAACAGATGAGAGGCCTTGGTGTTATTAATGTTATTCTAGTCATTCAGCAGAGTATGGATGACGACCACAGACTATTCTAGACTGTCATGTGGAACACTAGCATGCTCATTACCTATAGGTGTTGTGAACGACGTGTTCACTGGTGTACTCTATCCCCCACATTGTTGCCTTTAGGACACTTATTGTTGAGGAAGCCCCTCTGTAGTAATGTCCGTCCCGATGAAAATCCTGAATTAGGTTCCTTATAATAGATGTTATTTTTAGGGACGTAAAGTGAGGATAACGGGAATGGGTAATCGGGTTTATTGTTGATTGTTGAATTAAATATAATTATTTATTGTGGGTTGAAAACTCTACATGCTCACCAGGCTCCCAAGCGTGACCCACTCAGTTTATTTGTATTACAGAAAGTGGCCACTACTAGAAAAATAGCCTTTTACGACGCGCAAATTACGACACTCATTAATATATGTTACGCAAACGAGAGTGACATTAAAAAAGTGTCATCTCTTCAGAAAATTTAAGGATTTAGGTCACGCATTATTGCGTGCCTTTAAATTAGTGTCAAAAGAAAAAAAATTAAAAACACGGAGGGCGCTGTACCTTAAATGCGCGCCCTCTATATGTGTCGCTTTATAATTTTAATGAACGCGTGTTCCTTAGTTACAAGCGGGAAAAGAAAAGCCAAAAAATTAGAAAAGCCCGCTACCCTCCCTGCCCTAAGCATTTTCACACATCTTTCATTCTCCTCACACTGTTGTGCAACTTCTCAATCAAAGATCGAAGGTTACGATTTCATCTCCATCTCTCGAATTCATCATCTCAATCAAGAAAAAGGGCTTCTGATTTCCATTCATCTACTTCATCGTTGCTGTAATTTCATCTTCTTCATCTCTCTGCTGTTATTGAGAATACTCGCCAACTGTGTGAGGAGAAAAAACGCAAACAATGAGCACCACCTCTCGAATTCATCTCCATCTCGAATTCATCATCTCTATCCCTCCCTGCCCTAAGCATCAGGCTGTTTTCTAGTAGTGAAATTAGAAAACAGTGTGAGGAGAAAAAGGGCTTCTTCATCTCCATCTCTCGAATTCATCATCTCAATCTCGAATTCATCATCTCTATCCCTCTACTTCTTCCCCTCTTAATCCAGATCTTGGTTCATGGAACTAATTTGCAAAATCCCGCCTAATTTTCTTACAGGTGGTGCTCAATCCATAAAATATTCGCATCATCACGAAGCAAAAACGCAAAATCTTCTTCATTCTCTCTCCTCTATCCCTTCCATAGCCACTTAATATTTCCTTTTTCACTGTTTTAGCATATCGATGGTCTGAAATCCAACTTCATGTCAACTATTATCATTGCGTCTTCATCCGGTTATCAGGTAAAATATCCACATTTGAGATTTTATTCACAGTTTATTTGTTATTTAATGTCTGAGCTGTGGTTGAATGGTCTTGAACCTTGAAGCGGGTAGGGTTTTGGTCTATTGTCAAGGGTTTTCTGATATGGTACTCTCCTGTAAATATATAGTGACAATAGATTTTTCTTTTGTCTAATTTTTTCATTGATATGTGGTATTGCAGGTTATATCACTGGACAACATGGTTGATAGGCTTTCTGATGTTAAGCTTCAGCCAACTAAGGTACTGACTGCTATATGTGGCCTAATTATGTTTCTCCATTTTCCAGATCAAATTTTAGTGTAAAATTAGTGGTGTTATTTAAGGATAAGGTCGTTAAAGCCAATGAGGTTTTAGCTGCTGGTCATCAACCACGCCCTATCATGGAAACCATCATTGTAACCCTTTTGTATCTTGCCCTGCATAGTGAGACAATTGAGTTGGAGGTATTTAACTCCTTTTAAATTTTATTGAACGTCATTTCTTGTGAAAAATATTCACCACATGTTCTTTTTTCTTATCTGACTGATTTAATTTTTAGTGAGGCACTACAAAGGCAAATTTGTGTAGAAGATGTGTAATAGTTATCAAGTTTTTGGACTGATTTTTCTTTGGTGGGGATATGTATGCTTCTGTTGACCTTTTAAATTTCATGCAAGCTGTTTTTATGATCTGTGTTATTGCTGCTATCGATTCCTCCCAGAGGTACTATTCTTGTACTTATTTGCCAACCAACCAAATCCTTTATACTTATTGCAATCACTTTACTGCAGGGAGCTGGTTGCTGCTGTGAGGATGCTACTTCCCCAAAGCTGAAATTAGGAAAAACTCCACATCCTTGACCTTCCATGCTGGTCCCACTTCCGCTTCGTGGGGCCTGAATGCCAAGTTGGCTCTGCAACACGTGTTGTTGCTGCTGTATCATTGTAAAGGGTGGTTGCTAAGGGAACACTATGTGTGATTGAGTCAACATATGGGAATTTCCTTCGACCAAACTGAGCTCAAAGAAGTCAATATAAACATTCAACAAACTGGTCAACCACAGAAGAAGCAAAAACGTCGTGGAAGACCTCCTAAGACACAAGGTGAATCTACATCATTACATCTGACTGATTACGTGGCGCTTTTCAAGAAATTAGAACGCAGGGGAAGACCACCTAAAGTGCAGGCAGGGGAGTTGACCAATGCAAAAAAGTCAAAGCTTGTGGTGGGCAAGAAAAACAACAACCAGTTGAAGGGTAAAAATGTCAAAAAGGGTACCAAAAGTTTCCAAAGCAGAATACCAGTTGCCCTTCATCATCCTGATGAGGTACATATCCATTTCTATGAATATTCCCAATTTTGTTTTATCGAGTAAATTAAATTTTTGGTCTCTGAATATGGCTTATTTTTTCAATTTGGTCCCAAAAGTTTTCTCTTGCAGTTTTGGTCATCCTTTGAGGTTCTTATAACTTTTTTGATCCTTGTTCCAAGTAATACCTGATTGTTTTCAACTTTGGCCCCAAATATAGTCATTTTCTTGAAACAGATACCAAAAACTTCAAATAAGACCAAAATTGCAAAAATTAGGGGACCAAAAATATAATTAACTGTTGTTTGTTTTGTTATTAAATGCATTTCAGGGGGATTTGGGGTATATATACCTTGATTTAAATTGTAGACAGGGGAAGTATCCTGGTTGTGCTCATTTTGCCATAAGAGGAGGGCGTACAGTTTCCAAAACAGAATACCAGTTGCCAGTAAGTTGTTATTACAATATATTTTGTTTTGTTCATCAAGGGCAAATTGCAGGAATTATTATTGTATTCCATTACCAAGAATAGAAAAAAAGTGATGAAATGTTTTTGTTGATTATTATTGTGAAGGTGATTGTCGTTGTTTGCAACTTCTCAAAGCCCCATAATTCATCAATCGTGAGACTTAACCACTCTGATGTGGATACCCTTTTCCATGAATTTGAGCATCCTCTTCATTCCTTGCTTTCACGAACAGTAAGTGTTGCACCATTTTTGAAAGACTTGATTAAATTAATCAATCTTTGGTACTATTTTTATTGTATTATGAATTGGTTGATCAAAAACTGTATAGTGATAGATTGAAAAACTTGTTTATCCATTTCAAAATTTCACCAAAATTGACATGAAATTCTATAACTCCCGAGATATTAATTGTGGTACATAGGGAAATTCTTGATTTTATAAAATGTATGTTGTCTCATCAGGCACTTGTTGTGTTGGTTCATGATATCGGTCCAACCGGGAGCTTATAAGTGATGCCATTAACAGCACTTTGCAATTCAAGGTAACTATCATATCTGTTGTGTTGTGTTGGTTCATGATGTACATCATTCAACCCCAGACCGTATTTCAAGTTATTCATTAATTGGTTATATTGAACTTTGGATTCTTGGAAAAATGTATGTTACTACATGTGTATTAAATTTTAATATTTTATAACATAGATTGATGATGCTTGAAGCCTTTCTGAATACTAATGTGTTGACGATGAAAATAGGTATCATGCGGAAACAGAAACATAACAATAAGAAGTAGAAAGAAGAAGGTGTTCCTTAATAACAATGTAGTATTAGGTTATATAGTTAGGAAAAACTCTTTCCATGGAACGATTATTTGTATGACATTAAATTGATGCAATGGATTCTATTTTTTGTATATTCTATTTTAATTTCTATTATGAAACATTAAATACAAATTTAATTTGAAAATAAGTAAATCTATAAATAATATTTTTTTTAAAACATTTAAATTTACGATACGCAAAAATGTATGTCATCTTCATTTATAACATGGCCTTTCTTGACAGGGGCTTTCTTGATACGCATTGCGTGTCATTAACGTGCGCGTCGTAAGGTTACAACACGCGAATGCGTGTCATTTCCTTTATGACCGGGCCTTCCTTGTCGTAAATGCGCGTCGTAAATGCACGTCGTCTCTCTTTATGACAGGGCCTTCCTTGACACGCATTTACGCGTCGTATGAGCGTTTTACGACACGCAATGAGCGTCGTAAAAGGCCTTTTTTCTAGTAGTGGGCGCAAGAGCTTAAGATGGACGAATCATCAAGTTGTTTTGTTTACAAGTCTGTATTTGTATATATTTGTTGAATGACTTGTAATGCTATCATTTATGCTTTATGATCTGTATCGGAACATGACATCCCGACTTTGGATTATGAAATGAAATCATATTTCTTTACGAAATGTTTTGATAAATATCTATTTTATCATGTTTTGTTTTTGGGAACAAATTCCGCATCTCTTTTAAAATTAAAGGGGTTTACTCTGAACATGTTTAAAAAGCATAAATGAAACCAGTCTTTTCTGGCCATGATTTTGGGGATATCACTGGGCCCCTCGATGATTTTGTGGTGACCTATGTACCGGGCCCGGTCAGAACTAAATTGATGTGCTCGATTAAGTTCTATGTCAAACAAATCGGAAATCGGGAAACAAACTGCTGGACAATAAGTAAGACTTTATTCCATGTATTTGTCTGACTGATATCTATAACAGAGGATTATATGATCACTTATCTTAAATGGCATATCATCATCATTTCAATTCTGCGAGACCTTGAAAGAGCTACGATTGCTGATCGGTTCCTGAAGTTATTCTTGCAAATATAGTTAATAGACTTATTCAAGTGGGAGACTGTTGGATTAGGTGTCTAAGTTCATAACTATTTATGGGATGTACTTAACTTGGTTTTCATGGTCCATTTAGGTTGCATGGCATTGCAACGCTTGGATAGACTAAATGAAAGAAAGGACACTTAAGGATTATTAATATATTATAAGTTCTAATATATTAATAATATTATTTGATTAGTATTGATCAATAATTAATTTGGAATTAATTAAGTGATCAAAAGGAGACTAATTAAATATATGGGGTTGATTGTGTAAATCATCTATTCTTGTATAGTGGGCTAATGATCCATGGTTTATATGGGATGGGATAAAACTTATAAGGTGCTCCATGGATAGTCCATGGAGGTTACAAACCCATGGATCATGGAATATGAAAAGCCATGCACATTAGGGTTTACATGGAGTAACCCTACCTGTGGCACACTATATAAGAAGCTCCATAGTTAGCAAAATCGACAATACTAAGTGAAGAATAAGAGGGCTAGCCAATTTTGAGTGATAAGTGTCTTCTCTCAATGTTATTCCAAGAGTTGTGGTGTGGTGTGAGACATTTGAGGCATGAAACTTGAGGTGCTAGGCTCACAAGGCTCTCAAGGAATCCAAGCAACAAGAAAGGTATGTTTTCTTACTACCTTTATTATTCAAGTTCCCCATACCATGCCAGATAGGTAAAAAACCTCGGAAAATCAAATTTGCATGTATCTTAGTAAAACATAGATCCAAGGTTTGTAGGTTGCATGTACACCTTAGGAGTGGTAGAATGCTCATAACTGTTCAAATACCACCACAATTGTTGAATAGAAATCTGCCAACTCAACTCTCGGTCCTCGGACTCCGGTATTCCCACGACAACCATCGGGTATCTGCCAAGCCAAGGGTGTACGATCCAGCACCTCACTGGAAATGAGAAAAGGACAACAAGCTCTGAAGTGGCCTTCTTGGCCACAATAGAAACAAACTCGTACACTCCGCCTGTAATCTCTACAAAAATGGCCCTCCTCACCGCACCTGTGACATACAAAAGATCTACACCTCCCCTCTTCTGATCCCGAAATCCGGCCATCAGACTTGAACCGCTTCATTGTGGGCTGGGACATAACCGAAGCCCGACACTGCTCCTTCGTCTGGGTCTCTATTTCAATCTCTCGTCTACTTGCGGAATCCTGAAGCTCAACAAGGGTACTATATTGTCGGGTATACACAAACTGTCGAATGTCCGTCTTGAGAAAACTCAAATACCAAGTCATCTGAGCTTGCTCTGAAGCAGCCAACTCAGGACTGAACAAAACCCTCTCAGTGAACATCTTTCTGATCTCCATCACCCACTCGGTCTTTCAGATCCAGGTATTCCTAGGCCAGTCCCTCCCTCTCCACCTGGGGAAAATATATCGTATGTAACATCTCTGAGAACTGCTCCCAAGTCACTGTGACCCTATGCTCAGGAGTGTAAGAACTAATCACCAATATCTACCAATCCTTCACCCCCATACTGAGAAGGTTCAAGGTACACTTGACCTTCTGGTCATCAGGACAAGAACATGTGAAGAAACAGCCCTGCGCATCAGAAAGCCATCTTAATGCCACAAACGGTTCCTTGACCCCATCAAACTCTAAAGGCTTCATCTTATCAAAGTCTATGTACTATAAAGCTCTCTCTCCTTGAACCCTTATGGCAATAGCTACCATGGTAGTTGCAACAATAGTAGCCGCAGAAAGTGCAGAATGGCGATCATCAAATAGCTCGATCATGGCAGTCTTGACCAACCCAAACAACTCTGAAGTAACCTCCCTAATCGCCTCATCCACTTCTATATAAATGATCCTATAGATCTCCTCCTCCCTCAGACCTACCCTCTTAGTGCTGACAGCTCCTGATCCTGAACCTCTAATAGCCGCCATACTGAAAAATATATAACAAGGAAAGATCACATGTCACAACACAGTGCTCAACACAATAGGCCCTACTCATATTAGTTCCTTAGTAGCTTCGAAATTTCTCCTGAAGCTCATACATATCAAGTGCTTTCAATAGTATGGGCCCATACTACCTTCCACGCCTATCCGTAGTCAATTTAGAATTTATCCCAAGGTCCTAAGTCACTGCACTAGACTCCTCTTAGGTGTGCTAACACCCACTTCTCCTACGAGCTACAACTAACTTCCTAGGCATTCTTCTTAAGATTTTCCTTGCTCCCAAACCACCGGTTGCTTTTGTGCATGCTTTTTGTAAATATTACGAGATCAGATAGATTGTCGAATAATCGAATCTGCCCTAAGTCCACAACCAAACAAGGAACAGGAAGTAAGGCTAGTTCGATCATTCTAAGGCTATTCAATCCTGACCATGTACAACTAATCAACATACATGCAACAATCATAAATCAAGTAATATATATTAGGCAAGCAACTTCCTATATCATAAGGCATCATAGAAATCATCCATTTCTATCCAATAATTTCTAAAAGAAACTTATACCCTAACATGCTTTTTCTAACAATTCATATATTAGCAAAATCTAAACTCAGCCAACATAACAAGTGTGGGTATTTTGGGAACCACACTCCCGTTCTGGCTCTGGCTGACTGTACACACCATATCTTCCTGAAAAAATCAATGTTAAGTTAAGGCCCACGTTCCCGATCCCAAGCCAACAATCAAACAAGAACATGATAAGAGACCGAGCCCATGTCCCTAACCCGAACCTTTTATTATAAATTCCTTTTTAAAACATTTTGCAAAAACTCTCGGATCCTAGTTTGAGATTGGATTCACACAAGTGTTCCTCCAGTTCGCTCAAACCAGGGCTCTCATACCAACTTGTAACATCCCATTTTCACAAAAAAAAATCATTTTATTTAAGTAGAGCCTCCCATTTATAAATCCATCTTGAAGAAAACTGTTTATTCCAAATAAATTTATTGAAATAAGAGTAATATTAAAGCGTGAAATCTTAACCGAAGGTGGGATAGCCACCCAAATAGACGATCCTATTCTAGAGCCACAACCAAGCAACGAACATGCAAGAAAGCCTAGATCAAGAGTTCTCAGACTATCCTACATGATAACCAACAAGTACATGTGAACATATAGATCTACAGATCATTACCATATAGCAACATCTTATATACCAGGGTACAAATCTAATAGATCGATACAATGTAGAAACATAAGAAATAATACCAATCCAAGGAATGTATAACTTTAAAGACTCATAGGTGAGATAGACACCCGTACAGGTGATCCTACTCTGGAACCAGAACCAAACAAGGAACAAGTAAAAGAGCCTAGATCAAGAGTCCTTATTCTATCCTACATGACTATATACACTTTGTATGGCATCCTTCTACTAAATATAACCAAAACAAGTAGGACGGCATTGGTGCCTTCGACCCACGGGTACAGTGAGGTGAAACTTACCTGAATCAAAGAACCTTGAAGCACTGTGATGTGCTCTCTTCTACACTGTTTGCTCCTGCAAATCCACTAACATCAAAACCAGATAAAAGCTTAATCAATAGCCTAAAATCCTCAAGTTTGACCCAAGGTCAAATTTGGTCCAAAGGTCAATGGTCAACGGAGTTTAACAAAAGTCAAAGTCCAAGGTGGTTGAGTACACCCAGTGTACTCAAGATACACCCAATGTATGTAGCCTAATCGCACCCCTTCATTAAGTAGTTAATCCCTTATAGACTTTTCACTAGGGATGAAAGAGGGTCCAATCTAGGATCGGATGGACCCGGACCTGGAAAACCCATGATATGTGCATATTTAGTTTGTATTAAGTATAGATTTTTATTCATTTATTAGCTAAATTATTGCATTTCATGGACAAAAGGTACTTAAAAGTGTTTGATTTGTATTTTCAGTCCAAAAATGAAGCTCGGAAGCAAAAGGAAGCAGGAGGAGCGGTTAGGAGCTCGGGAATTGGATAAAGAAGAAAAACACCAAAAATAGCACCTACTCGGCGAGTAGGATCGACTACTCGGAGAGTCCAAGTGAGGATAATGACTCGGGAACCCAGATGCTTATCGCATACGGATATTGTGAGATGGACTCGACGAGTCACCACCTGACTCGACGAGTCGATACGCAAATATATAGATAACTTCTCAGATCGAGGAAAAAGACTTCTGGGATAATTTTGGAGTAATTAGCTGCGATTCAGAGGCTAGAGAAACCCTAGAAGACAAAGATAGAGGCTACAATTCAATCCCGAAGGAGATTTGAGGCAAATTCCATCATTATACTTAATCTTTTGTTTTCCACTATGGTTAGACAATTAGAATTCGTTTTTGTGCTGTTATTTACTTCAATCATGAGCTAAAACTCTTAAACTTCTGTTTGGGGATACAAGATTGAGACTATGGTTTGATTATTGGTAGGATTAATTCAATGTTGGTGATTTATTTGTTATTTTAGTTTGCTAAAGAACCTTGTGTGTGAATGATAATTAATTTTCTGTTAATAAAAAGATAATTAAATAGCATGAACATCGTTTGATTATCAACCTCATATATCTTGTGACTACTTTGTTATATGTATAGGACTAATGAACATGAAACTAGAATTAATAAGAAAATTAAGTAAATTTATGTGCAAGCTTGTGTGATGACCATCAACAAGAAGTTAATTAAAACCAAATTGATTAACTATTGTGAGTCTAAAGTAATCCGGATAATTAATCTAGTGAACTAAATTGAATTAGACAACTGATCACTGTTTAAGTTAGTTTATTTGCTAAGGATTAGTGTAGTGAATGCGAACCTAATCACTTGAATCGATAACCAACAAAAGAATTAATCTGTTGCACTATTACCTTGAAATCAACCATAGGATCAATTGAGTTGAACTAAACAGAAGTTCCTTCGTATTATTGAATCTAGTTAATTCTTTGTTTTTTCTAGTTTTTAGATTAAGTAATAGTTAGTAAGTTTCTAGTATTGTAAAACTAGAGAAAACCCTCTACTTATTAATTAATTTAGATAGAATTAGTTTTTATTTTTAATTTGCCGTTCCCTGTGTTCGATACCCTACTTGCTTAAACTATTCCACAATTGATAGGTACACTACCTTTGTGTTTTTATTTTACAACTAAAAGTAGGATTAAAACTAAGTGAGTTTACGCACATCAACCCAGAACCGGTTAACAGGATTTTGTAGAATCGGAAACCGGACCCGTATATAGGAACAGGTTCTGGATCGGTTCCAGGTACGGTACCAGGTAAAGTGGGTCTGGAACTGAAAAACCCGAAAACATCAAAGTGGGTAGGTTGGAACCATATAAAGTTGGTTTATAACCGGAAAACCAGAAAAACCGGAATTTTTTTGGTAATTACTTACTACTTAGTGGGTTAAATTTTGGAAATTTTCATATTGATATCCCGAATTTAGGGAACTGTAACTCATTGAATATGAAACAAAATTTGACAGAATTGTAGTCTAAAATCATGTACAAATTCTAAACTACACTCTAGAAAAAAAGCGCATGTCAATCCGACTTTAAACTAATGAGATATGCATGTCTTAACATTTTCACAGAATACAATATACAAAAATAAATAGCTGAAAATTTGAAAATTTTCAGTTTTGATATCCTGACTTCGAGGGACTTTAAATCATTGAATATTAAACTAAAAATGACAAAATTAGAGTCTAAACTCATGTACAAACTCTAAACTACAAGTTGGAAAAAATCAGATGTCAATTTGACTTCAAATGAAATAGATATGCATGTTTTAAAACTTTCGCAGAATACAAAAAAACTGAAAAACTAAAAACTTTCAGCTTTGATATCTCAACTTTGGAGAACTATAAGTCAATGAATATAAAACTAAAAATGAAAAATTTATAGTCTAAAATCATGTACAAACTCTAAACTACATGTTGGAAAAAACCACATGTCAATCGGAGTTGAAAAGAATAAGATAGGCATCTTTTAAACATTTCACAAAAACCGATTCCGACCCTAAAAGTGGTTTCGGTTCCTAACACCGGTTTCGGATTAGACCCAGTTTACCCGAACCCGATGGACCCAAACCAGGATTATCCGGAACCCGGATAAAGCCAATTTTTAAACCCGGAACCGGAACCGGTTCTATATATTCCGATTCTAAAGGTTCCGATTCCGGTCTGATTCCGGTTCCAGTCCGGTTTTCCGTTCTAAATCTCATCCCTACTTTTCACCCTAACTTAGATCTAGCCTCAAAACATTGTCGTAAGTCATAAATTTTCCACCTTTATGACTCTCCAAGGCTAGGGAAGGTCCAAAAGCTAAAACCCAAAATTATTAATCCATTAAGACATCATAACTCTTTCATGGGAGGGGATAAAAGGACCAAGATCACATTTATATGGTTCCTAATAGCTTCATAATGGATAAATTTTCCAGATTTATGCATTAGAATGGTCACAACAAATAAGATCTATTCCTTAAGCCTCAAAGGGACCAAAAGTGCGTCTTTTTCAACATAATCCGTTAGGTCCAGGTTTCCAACTTTTAGATCTGAATCAAATTGATGTTTACATGGATAAAGTTTCAAAATTTATCCATTACAAGGTCACAAACTTTCAAGATGTAAACTTAATGCACTAAAGTGATCAAAAGTTCATAATATCCAAAACTAGCTAGATCTAACAAATACATCGTCAAGATTCAAGCTTTATACCTCCAAAAGAAAGATCAAGCTAAAAAAGGTTTGTGTTTCAAAGGAGAGTGTTGGAGAGGTGGAGGCTAAGAATGAAATGAGTTTAGGGATGTCCAGGAGCTTAAATAGGGTTTGAGCATTGTACACCCAACGTAGTACTCTTGGTATGCCCAACGTACCAAGGATGCCTAGTACGCCCAACGTACGCAGCTAATCCAAAATCTTCCTAACTTCAAACGCTCATAACTTATTCATTCCAACTCCGCTTTCGATGATCGTTATATCTACGTAATGGTTTTGAGGAGCTCCACAACCCTATCTAAATATCTTGGACTAAAAACTTCTCGAACAAAAATCCATATTTATGCAAGAACCCAATCTATGATTTTTCCCTTTCTACTGTAACATCCCCAAAATAATGGCATTAAAATTTTTGTTTTTAGATTAATAAATCATTAATACATATCATTTCCATGAAATATGAGTGATTCAGAATTATCAACACATTATCAAATGTAAGTAACACACAAAATGAGGGAACATATGGTGTTTGCTCTGCAATCATCAGAGCTCTTCCTTTTGAAAACCGTAAGTACAAAGCTTAGTGAGTTCCCTAAGTTACCACATACCATACATAACAAATAAACACATAATAGGCCCCGCCCGACATCGAGCTAAGCTAGGTAATAGAATAGTCTCGACCCAACATACAAATAACATATATAAAATAAACACATACACATGCAACAATCACATAGATACAAATAATCATCGGGCCCTTAGCCCGGAGAGCATATAAACACATACACATGCTAGAGTCACGAAGACGGATAACATACCAACAAAGCATAAATGGGCCAATATTGGTACCTTCAACCCACTAAACCTAGTAAGCAAACTCACCTCACACTGTCGAATCACAAAGACGATCCGAGGCTGCTGGCTGACAGATCCCCAAACTGTCAATCATCAAAACAGCACCCAATTAACAATTGGGTTCTAATGCATAACCATAAATCCATACATGGGGTAAAAATACTATTTTACCGCTAACCTAGCGTGGTCCAAGACAAATGCCCAAACCCACACAATAGAGGCCCAAAAACCAAATGGTTAACTAAGGCCCAGTTTTCCAAATTTGGCCCAAATCACTTACATGGTCCTTACCCTAAAGCCCATCTAACTTTCTACACTTGTTCTCAGATAGCCCAACAAGAACCTAAACACCTTAGCCAAAAAGAAATGCCCAACTCGAAGCCCAAACAAGATTAGTGTTTTCAATTAAATGATGATTAGGGTTAAGTAAGAACACTTAATCCATTAAGGAGTTAATCCATTAAGCCCAAAATACATTAAGTTAATTGTAGGGGCATTATTAAGTGTCATTTTAAGCTTAAATAGTAGTTTTAACACGGGTCCCGACCAACTCCCAAAAACTAGGGTTTCTTATGTTAGGGTTTTTGTAAACCCTAATTAGGGTTTCCAACCTCAAACTCATTCCACTTGAATTAAAGTTAATTATTATGATAATTTAGTGCTAAATAGGTCGGGCACCACCCACTACCACCTCGGGTAGTGGTGGTTGGTGGTGGTCCATGGCGGCAGGAGGTGGCAACCATAATTTTTAATGGTGGTGGTAGTGGGGTTCCTGCAATTATCCAGCAAAGAAATGCTCATACAATCTCATTCCATTAAACACACACACAAACACCATAAAACACACAGATACCTCTCATGGTGGTTGGATACGTTAGAAGATGGCAATAAGGGCGGCAACCACCAATATAGTGTGGCAAGATTAGGGTTACACCATGTAAACCCTAATGTGC
Organism: Lactuca saligna; assembly: GCF_052625555.1. Classification (NCBI taxonomy): domain Eukaryota; kingdom Viridiplantae; phylum Streptophyta; class Magnoliopsida; order Asterales; family Asteraceae; genus Lactuca; species Lactuca saligna. The sequence goes on along the minus strand of NC_136421.1, from coordinate 134,788,796 downwards.
ATGACCTTCCATATTCCTTAGCCTCCATGGGTTTAAACCTCCATGTCACATGGGTTTAGCCCAACCTAAGGAATCATGGATCATTGGCTCACACCATAATAACGAATGATTTATCAAATCAATCCCTATATATTTAAATAGGATCTTTTGATCACAAAATTAATTCCAAATTAAGTCTTGATCAATATTAATTAAATTGTATGATTTCATATTGATATATTAAGGCTTATAATATATTAATAAATCATAAATAATCTCTTCTCAAAAGTCCATCCTATCAAATTGTCCTGGTGATATGCAACCCAAATGGACCATGCTACTCTCAGGTCAAGTACATACCAATTATAGTTATGGGCTTAGACACCTAATCCAACACTCTTTTGGTAAAGACACATCCCAATCTAATCTTAGAAGCATCACTGAAAACTACAAAGTTATTAGTTCCTTCTTGTGGGATAAGGATTGGTGCTTCACACAACCTCTTCTTCAATTCACCAAATTTTTTTTCTTGCTTCTAGCTCCAAGTATAGACAACTCCCTTTTTGGCCAGGGTTGTCAATGGAGTCACGATAGAAGAGAATTTTGGGATGAACCTTCCATAATAGCATGCCAATCCTTGGATACTATGAATTTATGTCAGATTCTTTGGCTTTTCCCATTTTATAACAACCTCTATATTTGTTGGGTCAACCATAATCCCTTCCTGGCTAACAATATAGCCTAAGAATTGTATCTCCTGTATCCAAAAGTCACACTTGGAGAACTTTGCATAAAGGTTCTCCCTCTTTAGGAATTATAGTATTTTTCGAAGGTGTTTACCATGATCTCTATTGTTTTTTGAGTAAATCAAGATATCATCAATGAACACTATTACTAATTTATCGAGAAAAAGGTTTACAAACTCGATGCATCAGACCCATCAATGTCACTAGAGCATTTGTTAGTACAGAGGACATAACAAGGAATTCATAGTGTACATACCTTGTTCTAAAGGCTACCTTTTTAATTTCTTTCTCCCTTATCTTCAACTAGTGATAACCTGACCTGAGATCAATCATGGAGAAGATGGTTTCTCCATGCAATTGATTAAACAATTCATCTATCCTAGGTAAGGGGTATCAATTCTTTATCGTAGCCTTATTAGCTCTCGATAGTCAATAAAAATTCTCATAGTATCATCCTTTTTCTTTACGAATAGTACGAGAGCTCCCCACAATGATAAACTACATCTTATAAAACCTTTGCCCCACAATTCATGGAGTTGTGTCATCAACTCTTTCATCTCTATAGGTGCTAAGCAATATGGTGCTTTTGTAATCGATGTTGTGTTTGGCAATAAGTCGATCCTGAATTTTACCTTCCACTCTGGTTGTAATCTTGGCAATTCTTCCAGAAATACCTTAGGAAAATCTCGCACCACAGGTATATCAGTCACTGTTTTCTTCTCTTTCTTCACATTAATTATGTATGCGAAGAATTTTGAACATCCCTTAGATAGGTATTTTCTGGCTTTCATCATCATAATGATTCCAGACCTTACTCTACTTTTCACATCGTAAACCATGAATAGCTTTCTCCCTAGGGGATTGATATGCAACATCGTCCTTCCGTATAAAATTTCTATGAGGTTTTCTCCCAACCAATCCATGCTGAGAATTATGTCGAACTTATTTCACTCAAAAGGTAAAGGCTCTCAACAAAATATGTTTCCATTCAATTCAATAGTTACATTTTCTAACTTATTGCTAATAGATATATTCCTACCACCAAATACTTCTACTAAGATTGGGTACTTAGCCTAAGTGGTGATAATCAAAGTTTTTTTTACCAAATTCACGCGATATAAAGGAGTGATGTGATCCTAAATTAGATAATATATTTTCATGAATTTGATTAACTAATAATGTATCTGAAGCAATATTACTCTCTTCCTTTGCTTCATTGAGGGTCATCTAGTAACTTCGACCCTTGGGTTTTGGTGGCTGGATTCTCGGAGTTTGCTTCTAAGCTTTTGGGTACTCCGCCTTCATGTGCCCCTCCTGAAGAGACGACCCACACACTAGATTCCACAAGTACCCTTTATCACTATACTACAATCTAGCAGGTGCTCTCTAGTATCTCACATTCACTCACCCGGATATCACCTTTGTTGTTCAACATATTTGCTTATACATTCACAATCTCCATGAGCTTCACTTCAACACTCTCAAGCATATCTTGCGCTACATAGGTGGCATCATAGACCACGGTCTTCATATTCATGTCTCTACACATACGTCTCTCAAGACTTACTCTGACGCCGATTGGGGAGGATGTCATGTTTCCCATCGATCTACATCCGACTATGCTTGTTGGCGACAACCTTGTTTCATGGTCTTCCAAACGACATGTTGTCATCTTTCGATCGAGTGCAGAATTTGAAAATCGGGATGTGGCAAATACAATAATCGAATATTGCTAGATTCACAATCTGCTTCATGAACTCCTTTTTCCTCATCACAAAGCGACCATAATATATTGTGAAAACATTAGTGCAGTCTACATGTCCTCCATCATGGTGCAACATCAACACACAAAACATATAGAGATCAACATACATTTTTTCGCAATCCTGTCGCTACAGGGGCCATACATGTTCTACATGTTCCTTCTTCTTCTATGTATGCATCTTGACAACTTCACCAAAAGCCTGCAATCTACTTTGTTTTTTGTTTTTTGTTTTTTTTTTGTTTTTTTTTTTTTTACTTTCGAGACAGTTAGAACATTCTACACCTCGCGATCAAACTGTGGGAGGATGTTAAAGGTCGATGTATATTACCACTGTATTGTTGTTTAGTTAGCTCACTCTGTTAGTCAGACCCAATGTACTTTTGGCCTGGTCTGTCTGTCTGTCTGTCACACACACACACACTCTCTCTCTCTCTCTCTCTTTATATATATAAATATATATATATATATATATATATATATATATATATATATATATACATATATATATATATATATGTTCTCGTGTATGTGTATTAAGGAGGTAATGAGAATGATAACCATTTACAGTAATGATATTAATATTGAGCAACCCTCTTACTTAAATATTTTGTTTTAAAAACATATCAAATACTAAGACTATGTGACCGTGTTTTTGCACAAATAGTTATTTTAAAAGAATAATAAAGGTTCTAAAAAGATTTAAGTGTTGTTTGTTTTTTTTTAGGCAAATATCTGCAGTCTGCGGACCACATCTATAGACCTCTACATCAGAAGATGTGGACCAAACATCTGTAGTCTGAAGAAAGAAGACTATTTGTTTTTTTAATATCTGTAGACTACTAAAATAAACTAATTTTTTTAACTACAAAGTGACTTTTTAATATATTTATGACTTTGTTATAAATAATTAACAAATCTAAATCAACTTTTATATATTATCATATCAAAAGTGAAAATAAAAATGGTACAAATTAACATATATATTTAATAAAAACCAACAATTTTGATCGCAAAGTTGCGCTTAAACATTGTAATTAGGAATCAAAGAATTTAATATATAAATAAATGGAAATAAACTTCAATTTTTTCAATTAAATCAATTGCAAAACGTGCCATAAATATTTTTTCTAAGAAATTGACGATGCTTTATTAAATAATTTTTTATAAAATTTGGCACAAAAAATATAAGAATATATATTTTTTCATATTTATATAAACAACTTCAATGATCATTATTATAATAAACTTCTATTTACAAATTTGTCAAAAATATCATGTTTGTGTCGTTGAACTTTTTTTTTAAAGTATTGTAATTTTTTTTTCAAATTGTTTATCACTAATAAAGTTGGAATAAATATAAATTCAAAAAAACTAAAAAAAAAAAAAAAAAAAAAAATTTAGGTGTTTTTTTAGGCTAGAAGATGTTACAAGATTCTGGTCAACATCTGTGCCAAGAAGAGGACATAACAGACATTTTTAGGTCTGCAATCTTCAAAAGAAAAAACAAATAGTCTGCGAAGACTAATGTCTGCGCGTGGGCTGTGCCATGTAGACAAAAGAGCACAGAAAAATCTGCGGACAAAAAACAAACACCACCTTAATCTTTTAATTAAAAGAGATATTTTCGTAAGGGACAAAATGTAGACTAAACTATGGCGACCATTCAGGTAATTTCATCTAATTTGCAATTTTGCTTTTGATCATTGAAATATTTGAGATTTGTGACATATTTCAGATTTATAAAATGGAAATGAATGATAACAATTAAAACGTGGATACCTACGTGGAATTTATTGAAAAACTAACGTGCTATAGGACTCTTTTGTCCACAACTTTTTAACGATTAGAGACTATATCCAGAAACTCTTATGGTGGGTTTAACACTAAATTGCACAAGTAACAACACTAGTCAGCCGGAACCTGTTTCATTTTGTTCATGGCATACACTTCACTTCAATTCATAAGGTATACTATTTTACATTCCCACGCTTCCACCATTAGATTTTGTTATTAGTTCCTATGAAGATAATGGGCGGAAAGTATCATTTATATTAAACAGAATTGATCGAGGATAATTACATAATTATTTAAACTTGAGGAACATGTCATCTTTCATAATTAAATAGGGCCCATATTTTGGTAATTCGCTCACTGCAATTTCTTCATTTGTGCATGTAATGGGTGGTGGTTGATGACAAATTATTACCACTGTGCTAGTTATGGTTCTAACTTATAAATCTCGTTGTATGGAAATTAACCAGTGTATATAATTTATTTATTTTTACTGTTTGCTTAGAAGCACTACGAAACCACAGTCACTGTCTTATCTTCAACAATGGATCCGCTTTAACAACTGGGGCAGTGTCGTGTTTTTATTGCTGCTAGTTTTCTTGGAGATTACTGAATCACGGTTCTTGGTTAAGACTCTGCCAGGTTTGCCTGGCGATCTTCCTTTCACACTCGAAACTGGGTAAGACCCTGTCCTTTGAAATAAAAATGTGTTGATTTAATTTAATAAGGTGTCATTAATTATATATGACTAAATGCAAGAAATAACATATTTCTAATCTAGTATAAAACTATATGCTTTTAGTTTTATTAAGTCATTATATTCTGAAAATTCTACACCAATTTAACTTTGTACCTTTAATCCTTTTCTTACTAAACATAAATTGATTTTTTTTTTTTTTTTGATGACCTTTTTATAACCGGATAGATTTTTCAAAGTACAATATTATAGGAAAATATGGAAGTAGAATGTTATAATGAACATATTCATTTATGCCGTTGCTATTTCTTGCATTTAACCTTTGTGCATATTGTTATTGTTGTTATTATTATCCTTTATTTAGTATGAAAGATATACTAACTCTTAAGACACCAATATGGTTCAAGTTACATTGGGGTAGGAGAATATGATGAGGTGCAACTATTTTACTATTTCGTTGAGTCAGAAGGAAACCCAAAAGACGACCCTCTCATGCTTTGGCTTACAGGAGGGCCTGGCTGTTCTGGTCTTTCAGGCCTTTTGTATGAAATAGGTACTTCTAAGATCTCAAGTTGTTCTATATATACTAAAAATATTTATTTTGGAATTTGATATTACTGTGAAGTGTGCGGGTTATTTACATTATTTGCAAACAAGAGTAAAATTTTCATTCACCATCATTCAAAAGGTTATTCAGTGCATTTTAAGATGACAATCCCATGATTTAGTCAAAAATGATTCTTCATATGCCTTAGAAGTGATGGAGAACAAAACGGTGTTGTTAATTTTGTTTGTTACTTAATTCATGTGTGTCATGGTAGATTTTATTTAAAAGTTCATGGCAATTAATGTGTAAGGTTTCACATACTCTCTGTTAACTTAATATGCCAATATCATAAACTAATGCCAAATTATGTGTATTTGCATCATAAATTTAGATAGATGTTATTTAACTTCTTACTGGTTGTAGGCCCGTTCACTATTAACTATGTAAATTCAACTGTGGAGAACGTAATGCTCGAGATAAACCCTCATAGTTGGACAAAGGTATCCTTTTACTTTTCGATTTCATTTTAAAATTTCCAATATGTTTGATGTTAACAAGCCTATGAGTACAAGTTTTTCATGATATAACTAATGAAACAAGGGTTACATTTAAGGCTGCCAACATTATATTTCTTGACCAACCTGCCGGGTCTGGATTCTCCTATGCAAAAACTCCGGAAGCTTATATAACAAATGATACATTATCAACAGTGCAGATTTACCAATTTCTAAGGAAGGTAAGGATAAGGTAGTTAATTTCCTGATGAATTTACAGGATTACTTTTATATATTTGAATTAAGGCATACTCACATGTTCCATTTGTGTCTTTCAAATCTGTTTTTGATACGAACTAAGATCATTAATGTTTGCTTGCTATGTCTATTCAAATTAACAGTGGCTTGTGGATCATCCTACGTTTCTCAAAAATCCATTGTATATTGCTGGCGATTCCTACTCTGGCCTAGTGGTGCCAATGATTGTTCTGGAAATATATAACGGTATATTCAAATACTTGCTATAGAGATAGTTTTAAAAACACAAGTATATGATTCACTAAATTTTACAGCCATCTTGTTTATTCTGCTAAAGCATCTTTTGAATAAATAAAGTCTTTCTTATTTCCTTCTTTTGTAGGTAATGAAGTTGGAGAAGGGCCACAGATCAACATCAAAGTACGAATTGATCGATCAATCATTTGAAAAAATGTTGGTGTGCATGACTTGATTTGAAAAGCTTTGCCTGATATATTTATGTATGTTTTCAAACATAGGGGTATGTGATTGGTAATCCTCTAGCAGACACAAATGGTGACTACAATTCAAGAATACCATTTGCTCATCGTATGGCACTTTTATCAGATGCAATCTACAATGTAAATAACTACACTTGAGTTGTCTGCCAATACATAATTGAATATATCAAGGAATTAAGTAAAGTGCATGTTTTTGCAGTCAACTAAAGAAACTTGTCATGGAGAGTACTTAAATGTAGATCCCAACAATACTCGATGCGTACATGATCTTCAAGTGGTAGATAAGGTGCCAGAGTAGACTTGAACTTGGATCATATACTATCTGTTAGCTGATGATTCACAATCTTTATATTTCTGTTTAATTAAGCTTTATTATTTTGATTTGCAGTTCCTTGAAAGAATTTGCATGCCCCACATTTTAGAGCCAGTTTGTGACACTTCATATGCCTTAAAATTTCATCTCTTCAAGAGGGACTTAAGATCGCTTGACAAAACTTCTGCGGATGTTCCTCAACTTCAGAAACAATGGTGTCGTGTATTACTCTATCTAAAAACTTTTAATTTTGTCTCTAATAAATTAAACGTGATTGAGTTTTGTGACCATCATATTAGACACTTACTTTTAAAATAACACAATAGCTTTAGTGACATATTAAAATCAAAATATCTTACATTTTTACCCTTTCAAAAAGTAATATTTCAATTTTTTTAGGAAAAACTCATTTACATTCAAAACTCTAATACAAATTAAAAGAAAGATTTAGCAAATTAAATGGTTCATTTATATTTAGGAGAAAAAAAAAATTAGAATGAGACCAATGTTAGAGTTTGACTTGGATATTAATATCACCTAGAACAAAGTGAAGAAACCGGAATGGATATTTTCGAAAGGATAAGTGTTTGGAATAGACAGAGAGTCATTAGACTCGAAACCGTACATAAAAAAAACACTTATCCTATGGGCTCAGCCCTATAGTTTCTAGGGTTTACGGCTATAAGTATTCGTAGCTAGGGGTCCCTGTGTAATCACTTTGAAAACAATCATGAGGAATAAAAGACTTCTCCGATTCCTACCTGTGGAAGTAGGTCACATCAACGAAACCACACTAATACTTTGTGTCTTTTTATTGTTTTCTTTGCTTGCTTTCTTCACAACTGATATCATAGTCTCGGTTGCTCGAGCGGCTAAATATGTTCGAGTGAACATGGTGTGGAAGGTGAAGATGAAGGCTCTTTGTTCAATAGGGTTGTGCGGTGACATTGGAGGAGAGGAAAATTTGCCGAAGGATATGACGGCCAATGCGAAGTAAAATGTTTTGGCAAAAGCACATAGTGCAACTGATGAAGTGCTATAGGAGGTTGTGGACCAGCCAACTGCTTTTAGGCATTAGGAGAAACTTTGGGACAAGTATTATAATAACTCTCCCACAGATTGGTTGTATCAGAAACATCTTTATATCATTCGATGATAGAAAGTACTGATGTAAAAGATCATCGGGACAATTTTAGTCATATTATTTTTAATATACAAGGTGTTGATGGTAACTTTAAAAATGAGGATCAAGATCTTTTTTTTTGTTCTCTGTCGAAATTATATGAGAAATTCTTAATACCATGTTATATGGTAGAACAAAGATTACTACCTTTGAATGGAAGGATACCTTGTTGTCCAAGGAACTAAAACATGGGGTTTTTGGTAATTAGGGGGTTTCAATTCATTTTTGTTTAATGGAAATGGTTAAATACAAAATAGGGAGGGTGGAAAACCATGGGAAATTCACGATCTAAGTCTAATGTCTCCATGGAATTTAAAGGTTATTGTGTAAAGAATAAGGATTCAAAAGCGCTTGTCCAAGATGCAATGAGACATAAGCGACATTTTAGTTGTATGTATGGCTGGTTTTGCAGACAATTGGATTTTGGACAAATTGTATCTCATCATATGACTTTCTCACGTAATCTGTTTTCTTTCAAGAAACGGACTGGCATAGTAAAGTTTGGTGACGATGGGATATGGAGTATCAAGGACAATGGCATATTAAAGATTCAAATGCATAACGGTATGGTCAGGAACCTATATTGCTAGTTTATTACAGATCTTCTGAATAATTTGATTTTTGTTGAATATTTATCCAAACATATACACATGTATTATGATGAAGATGATTAGGTTCACAAAAAGTGCTCTCATGGTGATGAAAAGGAAACTATAACATGTAATTTACTTTTTGAAAGATAGCTTAGTGACATGAAAGGTGGTTCTCTGTTAATATTTGAAAAAGTGTGATGATAATCAAAATTATGGCATCATCGACGGGTCACGTGAGCAAGAAGGGAATTTCAATCTCGGATAAACATGGATTGCTTGGTGGACATAACTGGGAAGATGAAATACTATAAAGCTTGTGTCACGGCAAAGCAACACAAGGTGAATTTCAGATCTGGTAAGCATATAACCAAATACAACCTTGAGAATATTCAATCAAATTTATATGGAACTTCTCCAATGAATTCATGTGGTGGATGCACATATTTCATGAATTTTATTGATAACTACTCAATAAATTTTTGGTTGTATTTTCTAAAACCAAAAGAGAAGGTGTTGAGTGGTTCAAGGAGCAGAAGACCATGGTTGAAAAATGAATAAGGAAACATGTCAAGAAACTCAAAACAAATAATGGATTAGTGTTTTACAATGCATTGATGACTTGTGTAAAAGGTAGGCATATTATAATGACTTGTGTAAAAGGTAGGTATATTCAGGCACTATATTGTACCATACACTCTGCAATAAAATGGGGTTGCAGAACAAATGTACCAAACACTAACGCATCATGGAAGATGTATATGTGTATATGTATTGGTATATCAAAGTAGTTATGGGCCAAAGCATTGAATATTACTTGATATCTAGTAAACAGATCTCTATCAATTACAAATGATTGGAAGACTCCTAAAGATGTTTAGTCCATTAAACCTTCTTGTTCTTATCATCGATATATATTTGTTTCCTTGTTTATGCTCATTTAATGATGGTAAACTGGAGCTGAGAGTTATAAAGTGTATATTACTAGGATTTGATGCTAGAGTTAAAGGTTATCGCCTATAACATACAGAAGAAGGTAAAACTCTAATATTTATAATTAGCATAGATGTTGCCTTTTATGAATCTTCTATGTGTGATTAGAGATAAGAAATTATTAATATTGTATGGGTAAAATACCAGGTGCTACCTAAACGGTGAAGTTTGCAACACAAACTCCAAATAGAGTTGTGATAGATGATGAATAACAACTCTATGATGAACATACTAGGAAAGAAGAGTCCGAAGAATAACATAAAGAGTGAGAGCATAGTCATGGGTGATGATGAGAATGAAGAAAATGAGTCAGAATCTATAATGAAAAGGAAGCAAAAGACAAAAATTCAAAAGCCTGCCAAATATACACGATGTGTCAATACTTGGAACATATTCAATTTCATATGCACTGGTAGTTGCAAGTGATATCAATTTGGATGAGATGAGATCATGTAAAGATTTTATTTTATGTAAAGAAGCATCATATTGGTTGGTAGAAATGAACACATAAATACAGCTATTAGAGAAAGAGTAAACATGGGATCTAGTACTGCGAAAAAATAGAGCATAACCAGTAGCATGCAAATAGGTCCGTGAAAGGAAAGAATGAATTATGGGTGGTGTATCAACGAGATTAAAAGAAAGTCTGGTGGTAAAGGATTTCTCACAAAAATAAAGGGAACAACTATCATGAAATTTTCTTGCGTATTTGAAAGCACAAGAACAATTCAGGCTATATTAGCCATGGTTGGTGCATTTAATTTTGAGCTTTAGCAGCTTGATGTCAAATCTTCATTCTTACAATGTAATTTAGAAGAGTTTGTTGATACCAAGAAGGATCATGTGTGATTGTTGCAGAAATATCATTATGGTTTAAAATAGTCCCTGATACAGCGGTACCATATATTTGATTCATTTATGGTTTCTCATGGGTATTATTGAAACTAGTTTGATAGTTGTGTCTACATGAAAAAAAATTATTGATGGTTCATATATATATATATATATATATATATACATACATATATATATATATATATATGTGTGTGTGTGTGTTTCTATATGTGGATGGCATGTTAATTTCAGTTAATAATATAGATGCAACTAATGACTTGAAAACTTTACTGGAAAATGGGTTCAAGATGAAGGATTTAGATGAAAAAAAGAAGATACTAGGCATAGATATTTGGATAGATAAAAGAGCATGGTTGTTATACGAATATAGATTAAGGAAGTCTTATATGTTTTTCAACAAACATATATTGAGAAAGTCTTAAAATCATTTATATTGATCTATCCAAATCAGTATGTACACCTTTAGTGGCACACTTTAAACTTGACCACAACACAATACCAAATACATATGAGAAGAAATGTTACATGAGAAAAGTTCCATATTCCAATGTTTTTGAAAGCCTTATGTATGATATATTTGTACTAGATTTGATATGGCTTATGCACGTAGTAACAAGTTTATGAGTAATTTGGGGAAGACTCCGTAGAAAGCAGTCAATGGATTATGTGATGCTTAAAAGGAATGCCTAATATGTGTCTAGATTAGAAAAGGTAGTGATTGTTTTATTGTTTATGTAGACTCATAGTGTGGTGGACACTTTATGAAGATACAATCACTTACATGCGATATTTTTATCTTGTTTAGGTGTGATGTTACTTGGAAGAAAACATTGCAGCTAACAGTTGCCTTGTTAACAACTGAGGTGTAGTACATGTCCTTTACCGTACGGATTACAAAATGTATATGGATACATGATTACATAGAGTCTTGATGTGAATTTGTAGAATCATACTTCATATTGTAACAACGAGCTTTAATCCTGGAAAAGAATATATTTTATAATAATAAAACAAAGAATATTTATGTCATGATGAATTTCATTCATGGTGTTCTTAAAGAAGATAGGTTCTCGATTTTGAATATACCTACTAAAGGGAACTTAAAAAATATGTTAACAAAGGCGCTACCAACGAATAAGTTCAAGTATTAGTTCGATTTGCAAATATTCTCAGGAGATAAGTCATTTTGAGGAAAACCGGTAGGAAGGAGATGACTATTTGGAATCCTTCATCATTAAGCACACTTCAATTCATGGTGAAGATTTTAGAGTGTGGCTTGGATTTTAATGAGTCAAATAAGTAACCCAATCCCAAACAAAGTGAAGAAATCTGAATAGCGATATCGAAGGGATAAGTGTTTGGACCTGCTTAGTTATTCTAGATTTCTTTTGTTTATTAGCTTGTCGCAATAGTTTTTTTGGGTTTTATGGTTATAAGTATTCATAGATATGGATTCCAATGTAATTACTTTGAAAATAGCCAAGAGTAATCGAAGAGTTATTTGGATCTTACCGTTGTATGTCACACCCACGTTAATTCTTTGTGTCGTTTCATCATTTTTCTTTTCTTGTTTTTTTAACAAGAAAAAGATGCAATTTTTGTTTGGTAGTATGCATTTACATATGACATATTCACAAGTATCATTGTTTTTTTTTTTTTACTTGTGGTAGGATGACAACTATGTGTACTCCTCAATATGGGCTAATAGAAGAGATGTGCAAGAGGCTCTTCATATTCCTAAGGTTTGTAGTTCACAAGGAGTTCTATTATTCATATTCAACTTAATTATATATGATACTAATTTCTTGATCACCAGGAGTTAAATGGAATCGAGTGGGTACGATGCAATGAAACCTTGGTTTTTAGTACCGATACGGAACCAATATCTTACACGCACAATGTCATAAGTGCAGTTTCCTATCATCGAAAGCTTATTGATAAAAATTGTCGAGCTCTTGTATATAGGTGTTACTCTTATCCATCTCTTTCTCTTATTATCTTATATCTATTCTTTTTAACCTAAAACTAGAGTCCACTTGACCCCGAATGATGCATAAAACTTGGTTCCCAAGTGGTATTTATGAAAAAAAAAAGTTGGGGGTTTGAGTCAAAACAACTTTAGTATGGGAGTTTAATTCTAATGGATTTAACTTCTTGTTGGCACTAGACTCTTATGTACCCATGTAATATGTATTATATACCTGACAATATGTCACATACCTAATGGACCATTGTTTACTTGATTTATATCTCACATTGGTGTAAGCCATGTCGGTGGAACAATAACACTTATATATAAAACTAGAGTTTACTTGTTGTCGACCTTATTCATGAAGCATGTGGTATTTTGAGAACATTAATCTAAACCTTTACATTTACAGTGGAGATCATGACATGCTTATTCCATATATGGGTACGATTAACTGGATTGAATCATTAAAACTGTTAGTTGTGAATTATTGGAGACCTTGGTTTGTTGATGAACAAGTAGCCGGGTTAGTTGTATTTTTATTGGCTTTTAATCGTCTAAAATGTGATAGAAGTATTTTGTTTTTAAAAAATATGTTGCTATCTTATTTTATTACAGATACACCATGAAATACTCAAACAAGAACTACAACTTGACATATGCTACTGTAAAGGTGAGATATCTTCCTCATATCATCTTCTCACTCACCACTTCTCTTGTCTCATGAAAATTTCAATGTTTGACTTACTAAAAGAGGTTGACTTTGCCAACTACAACAAAATATACAAAATGATTATTTTCCTAGCAACACTAAGTTTGATCATATCGTCTCATCAAAAGAGCATAATATGAGATGTAAATAAGTGTAAACAGTGACCTACTAGGTGGTTGGCATAAACACCGAGTGCCCACAAAGAGTCCCTCCCACACTTGTTAGCTATTGAAACTTCAACCCAATGCAAGTATACTATCGTGAAACCAACTATGCAGTAAAAAATTGTGAACCTATGTTTTGAAAATTTCATGAGGCAAAAGAAAAATAAGTTGATGTGATCTTGATAGTTGACAATTTTTAATGTTGTTAAAGGGAGGAGGCCATACAGCTCCGGAGTATAAACCTAAAGAATGTTTAAGCATGCTTACGAGGTGGCTTGATAATGGCAATCTTTAAGTAACAATCATATGGCACTCTTATTTTGAACTATCTATAATGAAATTTCAACAAATTATCTTAATTGGATTATCCTAATTTTGTTCTATTTATAATTTCTTTTTTTCCATTGTAAATTCACCTTTTATTAATAATGAAACTTTGCCATCTTTGGCTCGAAATTTTCAAATGTAATGAGTTTTTTTTAACTAAATATCTTCCAATTATTCTTATAATATCCACTTGAAAAAGTTAATGAGATAGCTGGTTTACGGCTATTTACATACAGTGCCCTTAATTAGTTTCGACTAATGACATTTGATTTCTTAAATTTATGCTTTACATTATAAATGTTTGTTTAGGGTGTTTGAATACATTATAAATGTTTGTTTAGGATGTTTTGAAAGCATGGTGATATGGGCAGACCTACGGTGGGGACAGTGTTGTTAGCTGCCCATAAATAATTTTGGAATTATATATATATATATATATATATATATATATATATATATATATATATATATATATATATATATATATATATATATATATATATATATATATATATATATATCTTTACTAACTTATAAAAGAAATCCTACTATTTCTATAAATAGATCCAATAAAATAATATTATTTTTTTAAGACGTTCAACTCTCTAAGCGTAAAGTACAACTAATCATCAATAAAATAATATTAAATTTTAATCTGATTATCTTTGAAATCTTATCTCTTCCAAAAATTTGACCAAATCTCTTATCCAATTAAAATAAAACAAATAATCCATTATATATGCCCTTTTATTTGTAATTTTTTTAAGCTTTATTTATTATTTATACCCTCTAATCGAAATTGACCAATCAGTTGTAAAATCAAATATTTTGTTTAATAATAAGAAAAAATATCTATGTATGATTTATGACTAATAGAAAATTAGTATTCCATTTGTTATTCATGTTCCATGAAATATGTTTGTATTAATTTTATTATTTTTCGGTTTAAAATTTTAGATAGTAAAGTGGATAATAGGATATATCCGTTTAGACTTATCTGTATAAAACAAACCGGGTTGTTAAGATTAACTTTGATTCTCCCTTTTATTAACTTTATCAATACCAATAAAGGTATAAGCAAGTCACTTCGTATGGATGTGTCCTGATTTCTAAAATAAAGGACTATAAACGTACACTACACACCAAAATATTTATTTTCTTTTGTATTGAGAGGGTTACATTTATTTGTTGCCGTAAAACCAATCGATAACAATATGCATATGTTTTGTGTTACTTGAAATCTAACATGTTTCCGTATAGAACTTATTGCCGAATGAGAAACTATTTTTCGCCGCCGCTTTGCGCGGGTCTACGGCTAGTATATATATATAAGTTCAAATGAGAACACTATTTAATGTGAGAACGTGAGAACACTACTTTATGTTACTATTCTACTATGAAGTTTGTATATACAACGATATGGTATTATTTATCAACAAATATACGAACAATCACACATTAATATTCACATTAAAATTTTGTATGTACAACTTTATGATATTATTCATCACCGAATATATGAACAATCACATATTTAACATTCACATTAGAATTTACTAAATTACTACACATATATTCGGTGATAAATAATGTGTAGTAATTTATATATATGTGTAGTAATTTAGTAAATTCTAATGTGAATGTTAAATATGTGATTGTTCATATATTCGGTGATAAATAATGTCATAAAGTTGTACATACAAAATTTTAATGTGAATATTAATGTGTGATTGTTCGTATATTTGTTGATAAATAATACCATATCGTTGTATATACAAAATTCATAATAGAATAGTAACATAAAGTAGTGTTCTCACGTTCTCACATTAAATAGTGTTCTCATTTGAACTTAATCATATATATATATATATATATATATATATATATATATATATATATATATATATATATATATATATATATATATATATATATATATATATATATATATATATATACTAGCCGTAGACCCGCGCAAAGCGGCGGCGAAAAATAGTTTCTCATTCGGCAATAAGTTCTATACGGAAACATGTTAGATTTCAAGTAACACAAAACATATGCATATTGTTATCGATTGGTTTTACGGCAATAAATAAATGTAACCCTCTCAATACAAAAGAAAATAAATATTTTGGTGTGTATTGTACGTTTATAGTCTTTTATTTTAGAAATCAGGACACATCCATACGAAGTGACTTGCTTATACCTTTATTGGTATTGATAAAGTTAATAAAAGGGAGAATCAAGTTAATCTTAACAACCCGGTTTGCTTTATACAGATAAGTCTAAACGGATATATCCTATTATCCACTTTACTATCTAAAATTTTAAACCGAAAAATAATAAAATTAATACAAACATATTTCATGGAACATGAATAACAAATGGAATACTAATTTTCTATTAGTCATAAATCATACATAGATATTTTTTCTTATTATTAAACAAAATATTTGATTTTACAACTGATTGGTCAATTTCGATTAGAGGGTATAAATAATAAATAAAGTTTAAAAAAATTACAAATAAAAGGGCATATATAATGGATTATTTGTTTTATTTTAATTGGATAAGAGATTTGGTCAAATTTTTGGAAGAGATAAGATTTCAAAGGTAATCAGATTAAAATTTAATATTATTTTATTGATGATTAGTTGTACTTTACACTTAGAGAGTTGAACGTCTTAAAAAAATAATATTATTTTATTGGATCTATTTATAGAAATAGTAGGATTTCTTTTATAAGTTAGTAAAGATATATATATATATATATATATATATATATATATATATATATATATATATATATATATATATATATACTAGGTAATTCCAAGTGTCGTCCAAAGGACAGCTCATTGTCATGATGCGTTAAGAATAAGGGTATTCTAATCGGGTCTAACATATATATATATATATATATATATATATATATATATATATATATATATATATATATATATATATATATATATATATGTTCAGGTTCATTTGAGACCAATCTACAATCTAATTTTGTGAGATCGTGAAACCAAATCTAAAAATATTTTTAAAATGCAAAATAAATGAAAAAATCCAAAAATTCTTTTTTTTTTTTTAAATATTATTTTCGGAACTTAAATTAACTAAAAAAAGTAAAAAATAAAAAATAAAAAAAAATTAAAAAAAAATCTCTTTTTTTTTTTTTTGAAAAATACATGAAATATTCTAAATAGAATATTACAGTGACATATTCTAAAAAATAATTTTAAAATGCAAAATAAATGGAAAAATCTAAAAAAAAAAATTTTAAATATTATTTTTGGGACTTGAATTAACTAAAAAAAATAAAAATAAAATCCTTTTTTTTTTTGAAAAATATGTGAAATATTCTAAATAGAATATTACGCTGTACATATTCTAAAAATAATTTTAAAATGCAAAATAAATGAAAAAATTCTTTTTTTAAATATTATTTTCGGAACTTGAATTAACTAAAAAAAATAAGAAAAAAAATAAAAAAATGCATCTCACGGTCTCACAAAATTAAGCCGTCTCACATTAACCTAACACTATATATATATATATATATATATATATATATATATATATATATATATATATATATATATATATATATATATATATATATATATATTCACATTCATTGCATAGTAGAATGTTTTTTTTTGCTTTACATAAGATATATTAGTGTATGAGTACGATATATATATATATATATATATATATATATATATATATATATATATAGTTATTGAAGTGATTTACAAAATTTGGCTATGATGGTGAATGACTTCCATAGCATTCTTCATAAAGCAAGACTTTTCATGGGGACTTATTTGTAATTTGTAAGCATAATACTCTCTGACTGAAACGGACTTTGGGTTATGAGATTTCTTTCCCAATACTGCAAAAGAAAAAGAAAATAATTTACAATTATGTGAAATACAACTAACTATTTTCTTCCATGCTTAGCAAATCTTCTACATTTACAAAACTTTGTTGGGAAATAAGCTTCTCAACTACGGAAATAATTCTCCCTCAGTTATTCTTGTCGGTTTCACTCTTCTTAGCTCTTAAGAATACCTTGATGCCAACCAAGCTCTCTGAATGGGAACATCAAAGGGTATTGTAAAGAGTCATAACAACCAAAATAGTATTGAATGCTCTTATATTCATTGTTATGCATTTTCACCTCAATACTGCTAGTACAATAATCCTCATTATCTTCACCATTTATTCAGATCATTGCAACTTGTGAATCCTATGGCTTGTTATATACTCGTTGATCCTGACCAGGGATTTTCTTAAGAATAATCTTATAATTATCCAAATAGGAACATCTCTTAAAGATCTGAAAAGGCGAGCATAAGGATTTTGATCAAGATATTTAACATATTTTCCAATCAAATCTTCCGACAAACATGGACAAGTGGAAAGGCGATTTTCTATTTCATGCTCAGTATTGTGAAAGTACAACTAGAGGCTTTTTGAGCTATTATTCTAAGGCATTAAGTCATTTATGAAATGGTATACTTGGCCTTGTACCCTAAATGTGGAAATTCCTTTATTTTTCTTAGCAAGAGCTTTTTCTACTTTAACACCAAAGGAAGTAAATGAAAATACATTATTGTACAATCTTACATATTGTCTCAACATTTTTTCGTCCTCGGACATTGAACATAAAAGATCGTGCATAACAACTGGTAGTTCATTATTTGACAAAACAATAGAATCATCTGAGCAACATATGTAATTTGTTTTTGAATAAAACTTTATAACACCACAATAGCAACAATTTGCAACATTAGGAAGTCTATCAGCAATTGAAGGAATAAACTTCTGTAATTCTCTTCCTTTTTTACATTTATGCTTTCCTTTTACACTCTTTGATGTTTCACCTAAAGAACTGGAATTATTTTTAGTGCTATTATTCAACTGTTTTAACCTAATGATCGATATTTCACGTAAACCGGACATTGTAACATCTCACTGCATGGATCTACTTCTTTTACCCTTCCATATTAGAATTGCTCTTCTCCCATACTCTTTCTTATAAAATCTTGTAGCATCATTATTCTCTGCATAAACAGAGACACTAAAATTTAAGACAAAACTGCAAAAATGGTCCCTGTGGTTATGATTCAAACGTTTGAAAAGTTGCAGATTTGGTGCTTTTCAACAAGTTTTATTGTGGATTTGGTCCCTCAACCGTTAAGTTTAACTGATTGGCTGTTAACTTTTTTAAATGACAAATTTATCCTTAGGGACTATTTTCGTATTTTTGTCTTTTACCATACTATGAGGACCATTTTTGCATACATTCTTTTTTATTTTATTAAAGTATTATATATTAATAAATATTTTTTAATATATAATATTATGTATTAATAAAATATTTTTTATTGGATTATTAATTTATTTTAGTTGATTTTTTTTTTTTTTTTTTGGAGTAATTCTTTTTAGTGAGTTACTATATATCAATGCATATAGTTTTTAATATATAATATTTATATCATAATAAATCTTATATTATTGGATTATTAACTTTTTTAAGTTAATATTTTTCATTATTTTTTTATTAAATTATTGTTTATTGGATTATTACTTTTAATTTATCATTTTCTTCATAAACTAAATATTTTTTATTGGATTATTAATTTATTTTAGTTAATTATTTTTTTTAAATTATCGAAGTAATTCTTTTTTATTGAATTATTATATATCAATACATATAGTTTTTAATATATAATATTTATATCATAATAATTACTATATTATTGGGTTATTATGTTCTTTTAGTTAATTTTTGTAATTTCTTTTAACTATTTTTTATTGGATCATTACTTTTAACTTATTATTTTCTTCATATACTAAATATTATTTTATTGGATTATTAATTTATTTTCAATTTATAATAATAGTTCTTGTATATTTTATTGGTTCCACCACAAAGTCGTAGGATATGCAAAATCATCGTCTCTCATCATCGAAATCGTTAGGATCACTGCCAAAGACCTTCATTTCATGTAGCTTATAATGAGAAACCATAGGGAAAATACCACCACCATTACTCGGTCACCACCACCACTTATAATGGTTATAGGGGTTTGTTGCGCATTATGAGGGATATAAGGGATTCCAGTGGATTATGAAGAAGTTGTCGCATGTGACTACCTGCGATGTTAGGTGGAACAGGGTAGGGTATCTACTAAACCAATAAAATAATGTTTTTTAGATGAAGTGGATATGTTCCAAGAAAACCAAAAGTTTTCTTATATAATATATTAGGTTAAAACCTGTAAAATTTACGAGTATTAATTTTAAATAGAATTAAAAAACTGATTATGTAGTAAAATAATATATTATTAATTTATTAAAAACTTATGAATTGTAATATTGTATTTTTTTAATAAATAATATTAAAAATAATAATATTGGAAATTCAATCTATACGAATAAAATACCATTTGCAATTCTAATTAAAAGTTTATAACTTTATATTTATTATATATTACCGTCACACTCAATGTTGTTATTTATCTGTAGTTATATTTTTTAAAATTGAAGATTTTAATAAAATTGTTAGATTTAAGAAATAAGAGTAAATTACAAAGGATTTGGTTTGGTTTTTCTTTGACTTAAATAATAAAATTGAAAGGGAGTACAATGTTATATTTGGGGTAGAAAGAAATAAAGGTAAGATGGTCAACCCATGGTTTGTGAATAGAATAAAACAGTTTAACAGGAAGCTCAGGGTTTGTGATGATAAACCCAACCAGATTAATGACCAAAAGGTTCTAAGATCGGCACCTTAAAAAAACAAAATGACTAAAATGACCCTATCAAAATTAGCCCTTAGTCATTATAGTAGTAGTTTAGTAGTAGCTATTGTAGTTGCTAAAAGATACAATAGTAATACCTAGGTGACCACTGAAATCTATTTCCCAAATAAGGGTAAAAATGTCTTTTCATCGGAATTGGGCACCAGGAAAGGTCTACCTAAAAGACCAGCCATCAGAGACAACATTGTTAGACACCATGGTTTTACCATCACTTGTGGTGACCTTAAAAGACAAACTTGTCTGTTGAGATAATTGTTGGATTACCACAACTCAAACCATTGTTGAACAAAGAAGTACTTAACATTGTTATGTTTGTACCATACCATTGACTATACACAAGCACCACCTATCAGATTAACACCAAATCTCAGTCAATTAATCGAAGAATGAGACGGATAGAGAGAAGAAGAGTAATGATTTAAAGATTTGAAGATTAACACCTACAACCTTTTTGTAATTCCATTCAACCTATATCTCTGGTAACCAAAAAGCCCATTTTCACTGTAGGAGTAAATGTATCAAACTTGATAAAAATGATAACCAACTATGTATATCTATTAACTTGATTGATGATAAATTTAATAAATAACTTGTAATCACTTTATAAATTTCAAAGTTCCCAATTACTAAAGCCATTAAAGGTTTCAATTTCAAAAATAGCAATTATTGTTGAATTAAAAAAAAAATAAAAAAAAATAAAAAAAAATAAAAAAAATAAAAAAAATAAAAAAAACCTACATTGAAAATGGAACTCCTAAACAGCTTTCATTGTACACAAAAAATGGAAAAGTGATGATTAATCATCATCATCACCATTTTACTTTCTTAGATATGATGAAGAGATAGAAAGGTAGTGATAACGGGTGACTTAAGAGAGGTGAATAGGAAGGTTGTACGTGGTTCTGATGTTCATGATCGACTATATTTTTCTTAAATGGATATCCAACTGCGTGAAAATAGAGTGGGAGATGGTGATGACGGATGATTCATCTACAAAAAGGTGGAAAGAGTTAGATATTAATGTTCATGAATCATTATATTGAGAAAGAACTCGTGGGTTATGCTTCCGATTTGCTATAATCGGCACATGTAGCTACTTTCTTATTGCATCTAATAAGCCTCCCAAAAAGACGTTTCTAAAGATATCTTGCAAAGGAATTGAGTATCAAAATCTTTGAAAAAAAATGAAGAAAACTGAGATTACAGGGGTAATAACCCTATCATCTAAGACCAAGGAAGTACCAGCAATTTCCAACATTAAAAAAAAAGTTGTTTAGGTCCCAATAAAGCTTCAAGACTTCATATCTATAGCAAAATAAAAACAAAAGTTATATACACTCGGAAGCTGTAGAAACCAATAAGAAGAAAATTGATGTTTGGTTATCTGCTTTTCTAGATCTGCCATTTGGATATACTTGAAAACCTTTCATCAACAACTGAATCTATATCTTCGACAGATGGAATCAACCCTTCCACATAATTTACTTTGGCGTGCAAATAATTAAGCTTTTTTTATGTATTTCATTAACATTCATCAACCCTTGTAAAGAATGTATATTAAGAATATCATAATAAAAGACTTAATTTTAAAAGATAATTAGATGAACTGGAAAAGAAATCGACACCAAAGACTGTATACGTGATTAAAAATTATTCATTTGAATTTAAGTAACATGACTAACTTGCCTTCAACATTAACTTCTCCGGTGCCAAACTAAGACGATAGAAGAAAAAGAGAGAGATTGGGGAAGAGGTGCTAAAATGAGCGACGTGGAAAGATCTCAGTGAGGATGTATAGAAAATAGGGTTAGAAATTGAAAAGACTAAGAAAAATCATAGAACAATACGAATTCATCTTGTTATAAAACCAAGACAAACACTACAATCATTGATCACCATCTCTCCGACCATTTTGTTTCATTGCATAAAAACTCCCAGTGATGAAGAAGAAACGTCAAGATCAACCCTTCACAACAATCAAAAGCACTAAACACTACAAAATCAGCACCGCAACACCCATTGTCACCATAAATCGCAACCCTTAAGTCACCACCACTACCAATCATCGAGCACCATCACTTTTCACCTACTGCCCTTCCTCTATTCGAAAACAACCATATACCTCAATTTATCGCCTGTGTTATCACCATCGCCAACACCAAAAATGACTTGCCACTTTAAAACCATTCTTTTACCAACATTGCTATAGTTTGATTTCACCATCTGAAACATCCCAAAAATACCACCCAAAATTTTTTTGAAAACTTTACTAAACCATAATATCAATTACCAAAAGATAAAAATCATGAATCATGTATCTCAATATGTCATAATAAATTTATCAAATCGAAACTAGTGTCAAAATCATATCAGAATATCAGAGTCTATCTCCCAGGCTAAACTGCGGTGTGTGCCATGCCATCATCCCGAGTCCTTCCCTTTGCTAGCTGAGGTACTTGAAATCAAAAACTAAAATTGTAAGCACGAAGCTTAGTGAGCTCCCACAAACTACCACATACCATACAATAACACATAAAGCAACTACTGGGCATTGCCCACTGCATCGGACCGAAGCCCGAAAATAACCAAGACCTTGCCCTCTACATAGGACTGAAGTCCGGAACTAACCAGGGCCTTGCCCTCTGCATCGGTCCAAAGTCCAGAAACTGCATCGGATCGAAGTCCAGAAATTGACTGAACATAGCATGGCATAACATAACTACTAGCATAAACACATATGAGGCATATTGTATCGGAACGAAGTCTAGAACGCATAACATAAAGACATGCTTGAATCACAAAGACATCAAGCACACTAAGCTACCGCATCGGACCAAAGCCCGGAACTACTGCTAACTAAATGGGTCGACATTATGGTCGTAGACCCGCTCCTACTGGAAGGAAAACTCACCTCGTAACGCTGGCTGCTGAGATGCTAAGTCTGAAATTGTTTGAATGCTACTCCGGAACTACCCGACTACAAATCCCATAAACACTAAATCAAATACCGATAACTAATCTCAAGGTAAAAAGACTATTTTACCCCTGGTCAAAGTCAACATCCTGGCCAAAGTCATCCTTCAGTTGACCGGACTCGTCGAGTTGGGCCGCCAACTCGAGGAGTCCCTAGCATTCTTTCAGATCCTCTATCCGCTTCTACTCGGTGAGTTTGGCAAAGACTCAACGAGTTCTTCTTCGATACTAACATCAAATCTAACTTCATCCGACTGGTCGAGTTGTATGAAAAACTCGTCGAGTTCTCCTTCGTCATATGAAATCGTCCAGTTTGTGACTCGTCGAGTTGTATGAACAACTCGTCGAGTCTCATGCATGCCATTACTATACAGTCGATTCAAGTTGATTTCAGTGCATCCAATCCATAGATATGGGCTTCTAGGGCTGGTTTTACACATAAAGTTTCCAATTTTACATGCATGCACAAGAGAATAGGGTTAGAACACCAAAATCATCCAACACTAAGGACTTAGGGTTTGGAGCAAGGCTATATTTGCATAAAGGTAACCACATTAAGCTCCTAGAGCTCAATAATATCCAAATCTATGGTTTCCATCCTAAGGAGATTTCACATATCGAGTTTGAATAATATAAAGTTCCAAGAGAAACATAAACAAGCATAAAAGAGGGTTTAATGGAAGAATAAGCAAGGTAATAACTTTATTACCAAAATATGTAGCAAATGGGAGCTAGATTTTGGATCTCTTCTCTCTTCTATTGGTCTTCTTTCCTTCCTTCTCTTCTACAACTTCCAAACTAGCACAAAACACTCAAGCTCAACAATGGAGACTAGGTTTATAGAGAAATGCTCTAGAGGGGATGGGAGGCTATAATGACGTTTAAATAGGATACAAACCCTGGGATTTAGGGTTTCTTCCAGACAGGCAGACTCGCCGAGTTCGGAATATGGACTCGTCGAGTCGCACGCTAAAAACGCGTGCAAATCTCGCCTCTACTTGACGAGTTGGGCTACTGACTCGTCGAGTACCTCTTAAGAAAGGAAAATACTTTATTTAAATTACATACCAAAAATGGGGCGTTACACCATCGAACAGGTTGAACCAATAGAGAAAAGAAATAAGGAGAAAGAGGCAGATAATTAGGGATTTAAAAAAAATGATATTTAGATTTTGTGACATCCCTATTTTCACGGCCAGAAAAGACCGATTTTGTTTATGCTTTATAAAAAATATTCTTTATAAAAATCAGAGTACCTCTTTTAATAAAAATGTTGAGGAATTTGTTCATAGAAAAACATGATAAATACGTTATCAAAGCATTTCCAAAGAAGTATATTTTTATCCATTTTAAAACATTTGGGATGTCATCGTCAATACAGAAACATAAGCATAAACAGAACTTAAATTCATTTACACTAGTGATCTACGTCACTTTTAAATCCCTCAGTGTAAAGTAGCTTCATATCGGCACCTGTGATACAAATAAGCTTGAGTGGTTCATGTTGGGATACCTGGTGAGTACATAGGGTTTTCAACCCATAATAATATAATTATTATGTTAAACATCAAACAATAAACCCAATTACCCATCCCCATTATCTTCTTTACTCTTAAGGATCTACCCTAAGATTTAACTATTCCTCGTTCATTCATTCCTAAGGAGTATCCTAAGGAATCGGCACTAAGTCTGCATAGTCGCCAGGGTTTATCTTGTTTATTGTCATTATTGTTTTCGAGAGTCCACTTGTAATACCTGTCAATGGGTTTTTAGAGTACACCGGGTGAACACATTGTTCACAACACCTACAGGTTACGAGCCTGCTAGTGTTCCACTAGACTGTCTAGAATAGTTCATTGTTGTCATCCATACTCTGCTAGATGACGGGGCCATCACTTGGGTCATTGTTTGGCTCATCGTTTTGGCTCATCGCTTTGACACATCGTTTTGGCTCATCATTTCGGCTCATCGCTTAGGTCATCGCTTCGCACCATATTTTATCACTCATATATCATCTCTCATCATTCATCTCATCTTTCATCACTCATCATTTATCTCATATTTCATCGCTCATCATTTATCTCACCTCTAATCTACCCATGTTTTACCCAACACATTTTGTAGATATAAAATACATATACAGTTTAGATCATTTAAAACATGTATAAAACGTTTCATCTAGCATAGACAACAAGTATTTAGAAAGTATACACACATACCACATAATTTATATAAAATACTTCATATCTATGTGTAAGATGAAAGTAACTATGCACTCACTTGTTAAATTGATGATTCCAAACTCGGACAACGCTTCACTTCTTAACAATATAATTTCCTTCGACAAAACCAAGTATTATTACCACTATATTTTAATCTAATATTTATCGTGACAAATTATTAGTCTTAGCATTATTATTAATATATAAGTGTTTAAACAATATTTTCCAACCACTATGTACAGACAGGGGTCAGACATAAAACACCGGAGGGCAGGACCATTTTGGCGTATAGCACTTCTGAAATCCAACAACCCTATACGGCCCTTTAAACCAGATTCTCCGTACAACGAGTAGTTAAAAAGATATTATAAAGACACGTATATAAGTCATAATAATAGCCCAAATATTTACTATAAGTTCATAATAACAATACTAATTTTAAATATAAACTATATTTAAAATAGGGTAAGCATAACTTACTTACAATGGGGTTTAAGCTAGGAATCAGGCTATACAGGAGCAGAACTCCGAATCTTTCTAAGAAAGATTCTTGCAGTGCTTCAGCGCTCACCTTACTATACTAAAAACTACAGAAAGAGAAGTCGAATCACGAGGGACCGAAATGCTCGGGGATAAGAAGAGAAAGACTCTTGAATCAAGAGAATGGTACAAGAAATATGAGAGCTAGAGGCTCTTATTTATAGTAATTGAATTTACAAGAACTACCCTCCATAATTACTTAATGAGCTTATAGTTATATAAACAACTAAACATCCCTTCATAATATTATTTTAAATAGATTTAATGATATGTGTACTAAAATAATGTCGAAAGTACTCAACAATAGTCTTATAATGATCGCATCGTCGATACCTTTCTAATGATATATACATTTAGATATATATGTACACATATATATGATTTATATTTTATTTTAATACGTAAATATGCTATTATAATTTATAACTCGTTCATACGTACTCCGTTTTTGACGTTCTTTAACAGGACGGGACAAGAAAAGTCCGTTAAAAATTCATAACTTCCTCATTCGATGTCCGTTTTCATCTGTCTTTTTACCGTTGCGCTACTATTAACGACATCTTTGATTCTCGTTTAGGTTATGTCGGACAAAAATCGACCGATCTAACATTCAAATTTCGGGGTGTGCGCTGTTATGGCAAGTCTTAGAAAAATCATAACTTCCTCATACGAAGTCAAAATTTGACGCTCTTTTTATGCACACTCTCAGTTTAACGTATACTACGACTTTCGTTTAGAGCGCTAAGGCTAGAAAGTATTTTATCGTAAATTCACTTTTTACGATTCCCGGTGTCGTGCTGGTTTTGTCAAAAAACTTCGACGGGTCATAATTTCTTTGTTATAATTCGGATTTCAGCGTTCTTTATATGTACGAAACCCTTGTGACATCTAATATAACTTGGTTAAGATTATTCATTCTAAATAATCTCCTATCAAAAAGTCATTTTTGATGCTTATTATCTTCCAAATGCATCATGAAATTCTTCATTGGGTTTTTGTGCAAAATCTTATGTCGCTTTTCTTATGTCCGTTGTTTTACTAGTAGGGTAAAAATCTTCCAAAAATTTAGTTTTTAATTGCTCCCAAGTAGTAATACTATGGGGGGCTAGATAAGTGAACCAATACTTAGCTTTTTCTTCAAAATTGAATGGAAATAAGTGAAGTCTAAAGGAATCTCTATTAGTTCATCGCGGAGTATTTGTGTTAGCAATTGCAAGGAACTCATAGAGGTGATTGTATGGATCATCAGTTTTATGGCCTCTAAATACGGGTAAGACACTAATTAGTTGTGGCCTTACTTCCACATGATGCTCGCTTCCTTCCGCGAAGAGTATAGGTTAAGCATCATCATACTCTCATGGCTGAAAATGAGACACCACAGATTGTCTATTAGGTTGTGGGAAGTAAAGATGAGGGAATTGATTACCTTCATTGTAGTACCTCCATTTGCATTGTTGAATCCACCATTTGGATTCCTTCTGTATTGATTCCTAAAGCCTTGATTTTTGAACCCATCACGAAAAAGATTAAATCAATCATCAAATCAAAAGCTTGGAAATTTATTAATTAAAATAAAAATCTCAATGAGAAAACTAGAGTACTCCCGGTTCAGTTACAGACAATTTAGGTTCACACACTTTCTTCCCTAGAATCCTAATTCAATTACTTAGATGGAATTGGGGTTTATTAACTCGTAACACATAGTTTGGTCACACTAGATGTTCATTCAACTAGTTGTCTTACTCATTTATGTCTAAATGGATTAGAAACAATTTGTAAACTAGCATATAATGTCTTACAACTACCTATTACCGCATTAATGTTCAATATCATAAGTTGGAATAATATATGTTGATTCAATCACTTATCTTTATTCCTAAACTAATTGAACTTGGAACAAATGATGAATTGGCAATAGACTATCTTAATTATAACATCAAGCAATTCATACAACTCAATTTCAATTATCATTACCAAAGATCATCACATGAAGCATAAAACAACAATTGAAATTAACTAGAATCAAGTAATAATCAAGTGTGCTAATAAAAAAAAGTCCTACACATCCCCGGAAGTAACCCTAATGATTTAGCCTTCCATTGAGTTCATAAAAACACTAACTTGGATGAAATAAATGAAATGCATAATAGAATACATAATCAAACTTAGAATCATCAAATAAATATAGCCTAATGATTATCAAAGTATGAAACAAATAAACCTTGGGATGAAGTAATCGTTTATGAAAATTACTAGAATCAATAAGACTCACCAGTTTGAATGATCTTCAATTGTTGCTTGATGATGAATTGAATCAAATCTTGCCTTGAATCCGGATTGAAATGGAATGGACTTGTGTTTCCAAATGTTTCCAAGGGTTTTAGAAGCCTAAAAAACACAGGAAAAACTCTAAAAATCACAGGTGGTAACCCTAAAAACGAATGCATAAGTCCCTATTTATATTATTTGACAGAAAAGAGTGAAATCGGGCGATGTGGGACATTGGACATCCTAGGGGGCATCTATAACGCATAAGCGTTCTTTATACGTCCTTGCATGCCATCATGTCATCCTTGAAATACACTAAAAATGGCCAAATACATTATACGTCTTAGGAGACATCTCTAAGACATCTTAGACGCATTCTAGGACGTCCTTCCTTGATTTCCAAACTTTCCGAAATACACCGTTCCAACACGGGACGCCCCTAAAACGCTTGGACATACTATGGGATGTCTTAGACGCCATGTAGGATGCCGACGGGCCCTTCTCTTTCTTTTATGCTCCAAAATTTGACCATATGTTGACCATTTGACTTGGACGTCCTAGGGGACGTCTTAGACGCCTGGAGGCGTCCTTCATCTTCCGTTCAAGTTTTGGTGGCCAAAACAACATAAATAGTAGAAACACAAAACATGAAAGTTGTAGAAAATCTTGTCTAGTTTTCATAACTTCTTTACTCATGTTAATTGGACCTCCAGAACTTGAGATATAACCAAAACATTAAAGCATGGTCAATTTTCCAACAACGTTTCTTCATTCCTTTAGCAATTCGTTTTAATTGTAGATTCCGCCCACTTTTAATACAATATATTGACCTGCATCTGAAGTCCAACAACTCATCAAAGTAGTGTCATTCTTGGATAATTATACATCAATTCAATAGATTTATGACAATTTAGTACATTCATAAAATAGACTTATCACCAACTTTTTAGTTGACACTTTTCAAAACGACTTGTACTCTTAAGGACTCAGTGAGCAGGTACTCGGGCTATGGATTTTGGATATGTAGAAAATCTTGTCTAGTTTTCATAACTTCTTTACTCATGTTAATCGGATCTCCAGAACTTGAGATATGACCAAAACATTAAAGCATGGTCAATTTTCCAACAACGTTTCTTCATTCCTTTAGCAATTCGTTTTAATTGTAGATTCCGCCCACTTTTAATACAATATATTGACCTGCATCTGAAGTCCAACAACTCATCAAAGTAGTGTCATTCTTGGATAATTATACATCAATTCAATAGATTTATGACAATTTAGTACATTCATAAAATAGACTTATCACCAACTTTTTAGTTGACACTTTTCAAAACGACTTGTACTCTTAGGGACTCAGTGAGCAGGTACTCGGGCTATGGATTTTGGATATTTACTACATTTGTGGAACATCATATTTATTGTCACTTTTGTGTAAAGTTGGAAACAAATACAATTCTGTAAACAATGTATGTTGGTATCTTTAATGTATGATGTTGGTTGCTATGTTTTCAATTATATTCAATTGTGATAATATAATACAATGAAGTCATCCTCCCCCGGATGTTTCCGTCGTTCTGGTTCGGGGTGTGACAAGCTGTGAACTTATTTGCTTCGAAATGGAGGAGAGAATATATATATATATATATATATATATATATATATATATATATATATATATATATATATATATATAATATAATGTAGGTTGTCTGTGTATGGATTAAATTAAGTGAATTAGTTGGGAGGTGTATGGAAAAAAGAGAGAGAGAGAGAGAGAGAGAGAGAGAGAGAGAGGATAATTATTTTCTTTTCTTTTTATTTTTAAATTAAAATAGTATTTGAAAAATTAAAAAATATAAAAAAAGTTAAAAGGGTATAACTGTCGTTTCAAGTTTTTTGGACCAAAAACACATAAATATGATGTATAATTGTCCAAGAATGACACTATTCAAGGTTTTTTTAATACCACAGGAACCAATCTTGCAATTTTGTCCACAAAATATGATGGTCTCACATGAACCTATATATATATATATATATATATATATATATATATATATGTGTGTGTGTGTGTGTGTGTATTAGTTTATAGCCCGTGAGAGCCACAGTTATAAAATTAAGTAAACTTTCATATTAAAAAATCAAATTATAATCGTTGATTTAAATAAATATATGACATTATATCACCTTATAATCTGTATTTATTTTATTTTATTTTTTAATCTTATGTTATTAATTGAATATAATTAAAGTGTAAAATTTTGAAATTTGAAATTTAAAATGTAGAATCAATTATTAATTTAATGTAGTTAGAGTGATAAAATTTAAAAATTGAAATTGATAATTAATAGGTTGATAACTGACATAATAATCGACATATAATATCAATGAGGAGATCTAATAGTATGACATTTATCAAGAAGAGAATCACCAGAGCTGAAGGTTGTCGGTGTGACAACCATCACTTTCTAGTCAAGTCAAAGTCAAATAAAGTCAACAAGTCAAACCGGTCAACTCAATTAACCCTTGCATATTAGGGTTTACATTATGCTTACGATTATACAACTTACTATCTTAATGCAAACTATCACTTTGAGTTCTCACTTGTTTAGAAAATTTAAACCCTAATCATGGTAAATGATGTAACTACTCGATAAAAAACTATCACATACTGTTCAGGGGTGTATAACACTCAAAACAAGGATTACCAGGGCTTGCAAACCTTGTATTTTGAGGCTAAACACTCACAAAGGTCACAAACAAAGTCTCTCTCTCTATCTCTCTCACTCTATCTCTCTCTCCTAAATCTGTCCCAAAATCTCTTTCAACTTTTTATAATCATTCGGGGCATCCCGACCCATAACTTAGTCAAAAATCACTCGAAACGGAAAGACTACTTGAAAAGCAGCCATATAGGTCTGAAACCCCAATATGACCGGAAGCCTCCTTATAAGAACCGGAATTGGCCTTAAGAACCGAACCCTAAGGACCGAACCTGCCAAGACCAAAACCTACTGAAGGATCGAACTCACCCTACGGTTCGGATCAGACCCTTCAGACCGAAGTTTCAGCTGCACTCGGTTCATTTTGCCTTTGCCTCCCATGTGACATCTTCACCTGTTAGCTTCTCGGACCAAACCCACCTTCATCCCTCAACAACATGAACCGAACCCTCATAGGTTCGCTCCTCCTTTCCCGGTTTTCGACCATCTTCGAGTTTTAAGCTTGTTTTTCATGATTTTAACGTGAGATTTTCACCCAAACTCATATTTTGTCACATAAGACCCTATATATTCATATTTTAATCACTTTTTGGGAGAAATATTTGTCTAATAATGATATCTATTGTGTAAGATTTTGATTTAAAGTGTTGACTTTTCGATAAAGTAATGACACAAGTTACCTCCCATACCACCCTATGACAACCTCCATGTAACGACCAAAAATTTCAACACAATTTAAACTTTTCAAAAACAATCAATTTTAAATACGTTATTACAAAAAGGTTTTCAATACATTTATTATCAAAGTATTCCCAGAATCATGCCATAAACATAAACACGAGGAGCAGTACGATCACGCCTTCGTCTTGCCACGGTTTCCTGAAGAACCTAAAAAACATTTAAACCACAACTGTAAGCCCGAAAGCTTAGTGAGATACCCCCAAAATACCAACCACATATACGCCCTTCCAGGCTACGACCTTCCGGTCCAAAACATATTGCCTTCCGGCCCATAACATATTGCCTTCCGGCCCATAACATAAATAGCATACATAACATAACAGAACGTAGAACAGTCATGCATATCGGGTTTACTGTGTGACTGGTCCGCCGAATCGGCCTTTAGTCCACCCTTCGTGTCTAGTCATGTCCTTCGAGCCTCCAGTGTGGTTGGTCCGCCCACACTGGGCCTTCAACCCACCTGATCCACTCTCTGAGTCTACAGTATGACTAGTCCGCCCGCATCGGGCCTTCAGTCAGCCTGGTCCACTCTCCGAGCCTTGGCACGTCTGGTCCGCCCTCATGGGGCCTACAGCTTATCCGGACCGCTCGCTGGGCCTTCGGAACAACCGGTCCGCCGTGGGTATCTTGGCCTACAACACAAAGCAGGACCCGCCTCAACCCAATCCCAGTCCAAACAACCATGTGCACATAACATACAATCATATAACAGTCCATAGTCCACAAACCGATCAAGCAGATCACATAACATATCATTACCCTAACCAGGATACCGACCTAACCGATCACTAGCGTAAACCATCCTAGCTACCAGGATGCAAACATATCAAAGCAATAACATAACAACCATATCCGAATCTCAATCCAATAAAGGGTCGGCCTTGGTGCCTTAGACCCTGTCAATATAGTGAGGATAACTCACCTCGCGAATACCGATACTCTAAACTGAAGAAACATACTCTCGAATCACCAAGTCACCGCAAATCCCGAACTAACCAACATAACAAAATAAGCATTAGGTTAATCATACATCCACTTATCGGGCCAAGGCCAAAATCCAAATCTCATACAAAGTCCAACATTGGCCCAATTTACCAAATTAGGTCCACTTCACCAAATGGGCCTAGAACCAAAGTCCATAATAATAATTGGGCCCAAAACACTCTATCCATAAATTCCCAGAATTGGCCCAATAACCAATTGTACATCAACGGCCCAAACTCAAAGACCAAAAATGAAAGTCACACAGGAGGAGTACGCTGGGCGTACCCTCCTTGGTACGCTGGGCGTACTGCAATGAAACGCAAATGAGAATCGGGGCTTTGGCCCGCTACGCAGGGCGTACTCAGAGGTTACGCGGGGCGTAACTGCAATGCTCATTAAGTCCTTTTAACCTCTTAAAGGCTTAAGCTCTTAAGCCCAAACTTCAGATCCATAGGCCAAATATGATTAGAATTCATAAAGTCTCATACATTATCACTTGGGACGTCCTTAAGCTCTTAATCCAAGGTCTTAATCCATTAAGACCTATATATCTCACCCATGGAACAACTACAACCCTTGGGACCTCATTTTTCTCACTCAAGACCTCTCCAAAGGTCTGAAAGGACAGATAATCTTGACCAAAACGAAATATGCAACAAGGTGAGGGATTTTGGGACAAGAATGGTGACAAAGCTTCAAAATACATAGATCTATACAATATGAA
The DNA here is from genome assembly GCF_052625555.1 of Lactuca saligna. Taxonomy (NCBI): domain Eukaryota; kingdom Viridiplantae; phylum Streptophyta; class Magnoliopsida; order Asterales; family Asteraceae; genus Lactuca; species Lactuca saligna. The sequence goes on along the minus strand of NC_136421.1, from coordinate 134,754,893 downwards.
GGTCAAGCAAGAAGCTTTATACCTCAAAAAAGCTCCAAAGGATGGTATCTCTTCAGATCTACAAGCTCCACACGTTCTTCTTCTTCTTTGACAACTTCTCTTTTCTCCTTCAAGCCTTTCTTTTGCCAAAAAGGGCTTTCCAAGGTCAAACACACCCAATAATGGGGAGAACATGAGATCTATGGTTTCACTGAGGTTGAAGATGAGCATAAGGAGGCTAAGGGGTGAACCAACATGTTCCTTATATAGTGGTTGACCCTAAAATAGGGTTTGGGGTTTCTGAGAGTACGTTGGGCGTACCTCCCTGGTACGCTAGGCGTACTCACCTGGCCACCCGCAACTTATCGCTTCCTTACACTAGGCGTACATCCAGCTTACGCTGGGCGTACCCAGCCAGACTTCACCAAATATTGCATGCATGCCATGCATGCATGGGACCCTTTATCCACTTATACCACAAAGAGATATAAACAATGATCAACTTCAAAACACCGCAACTCCTCTAATCTAAACCCGCTCTCAAATATCTTTACATTCATACGGGGGTGACGAGAAGCCCAAATGCTTCTAACACATACACCAGCCCGAAACCTTCTCGGATGAAAATCATTTCTCGCAAAAGGACCAGAATTACCTTTCCTCTTAAATCTCAGGGACTCATAATTAAACACTTAAAGAACGGGGTGTTACACTCCAGTCACTAATCATCCCTACCTAGTCAACTATTTGTCCTCTAACATGTAACAGCCCGAAATTTCAGGTATTGTTTTAAAACTATTTTTGGGGCACTTTTAGGAGGAGACTCGGCGAGTTGGTGCCTGACTCGCCGAGTAGGACCACGGACTTGGTCGCGGATTCGTGACTGGACTCGACGAGTCCATTAGGGACTCGGCGAGTCGACGCTGTTCAGCAGAAACCCTAGCCGTTTGATTCTAGATCGTATATAACGTCTTTAGGGCTGTCATTGCTTGTCTTTTGGCCGATTGAGGAGAACCTAAACGTCTGTGGGCATCTGGAGCAGGAGTGAAGGCTAGTGGAAACTTGAAGGCTTTGTTAGACAAGAAGAGGCAAGGTTGTGGTCAAAGGAGGATCAAGGGGATTGAGCTCTGAAGGTTGGGGACACAGAGAACACGTTTCCAGGTAATACTCAGACCATTTCTGTCGTTTTGGTGTTGTACACGAATCTAGGGTTTATGAGACCCATTTGGGGATTAGATAGATTATTGTGTGTTACCCAGTCGTTTATACCCCAGTAATAGGATACTTGGACGTCTAGAAAGTCCCATGGGTGCATGTCTCGGGACCATGCGTATTTCAGGGAGCAGGTGATCGACTGCATGGCATGGACTCGCCGAGTCCAATGATTAGACTCGGCGAGTAGCTTGAAGATTTACAGGGACTCGCCGAGTTGTTCTTTAGACTCGGCGAGTAGTTGAGGATTCATTGGAACTCGTCGAGTCGTCTTCGGACTCGGCGAGTGGAGTCGGGGTGGCCCCGCGATTCTTCCACGAGGACCTCGTCGAGTCAAGAGGGATACTCGACGAGTAGAAAGGGAAACAACAGGGAAAGTTGGGGAGGACGTCTAGACTCGTCGAGTCGCCTTTGTACTCGACGAGTCCGGTCAAGTTGACCATTGACCAGAGTTGACCTGCATGTAATTTCGTAGAGTCAGTTGTCTTGTTGATAAGATTATTAATAAGGGCACATGGTATTATAGGGAGACTGCAGATTGGCGGACCGAGTGCGAGTGGTTTCAAGAGTTTATAGTTACATACTACGAGGTGAGTCTTCTCACTATACTGTACCCGGAAGGGTTTGACTGTGTGACCGGAAGGTTGAATATGTTATGTGTTATATATATATGCTATAATTGAAAGGAATAGTTGCTATGCATGCTATGAATGTTTCTATGGGCCGGAAGGCAACGTACTATGTAACAGGTAGGTCAGGTATGATATATGTTATATGTGATATATGTGTTAGAGTAAATGTATTATGTGTTATATATGTTTATGGGCCGGAAGGCAATCATGTTATGGGCCGGAAGGCAATCATCTTATGGGCCGGAAGGCAAGTATTTTATGGGCCGGAAGACAATTATCTTTGGGCCGGAAGGCAATTATATTATGGGCCGGAAGGCGATTATCATATGGGCCAGAAGGCATTGTACTGTGGACCGTAAGGTCCGGGCCTGGAAAGGCGTATATGTGTAAGTGGTATACTGGGGAACTCACTAAGCATTTATGCTTACAAGTCGTTATGTATGTGTTTCAGGTACTAGCGAGGACCGTGGGAAGGCGTCGGCATGATGCATACACACTGCTGATATTTGAGATCTTGGGGAATTTACATATGTATTTGTTTTGAACATGAAATAAATATTATTGATTGAACGAACTCACTTTATTAAAATGAAAATTTTATTTGAAAATTTGCGTTGTTACAATTGGTATCAGAGCCTTGGTTTGAGGGATTCGGGTGTACCTTCGGGTGTAACTAAACTCAAACCGAGGATTTGAGGAAAAATCTTTTAAAAATAATAAATACATAAACTTTTATAAATGGAAAAGTGGTAAACAAGAAAGACGCAGTGTGTACGATCAGCCAGCGCCCGAACGGTAAAGATCCCCAGAATACCTTACAATGTTATGTTATGCACTGAAGTATGAATTGTATGCATGCTAGAAGACTAGGTATACATGATAGGACTAGAGTGGCCTGTTTTGTGATGCCTTAGTCTAGGGAAGTTGCTTGTATGAGATATTTGTTAGCGTGCAGGTAGATAGTGCATACGAGAAGTAGAGTACTCACTATTCGGGGTTTGGGGAGGAAGATTTGGGACGAACACTGATGCGGTGTGGTCGGTAGTATTGGGCCCGTACTACCGAAGACACCGGGTCGGTGGAAGACCCAAGTAAGAATCCCTGGATATCGGAGACTGAGTAGGGTTGCGTTATCGAGTACAAATGTACTTGATGGAGTCTCTGATAATTTTATGTTGTATTTCAGAGACATCATGGTTACGACACGCCACGGAGCGAGTTCGAGCAGTATGAGTGACGAGGAGATTCGTCAGATGATTCAGGAGGAGGTAGCTGCGGCGGTTCGGGCTGAGATCCCGGAGATGTTTGGGTCCATTAAGACCACCCTGATGGAGGAGTTTGAGGAGCGGTACGCCGCACTGACTGAAGCTGCAGTCGCTGCCGCTACCGCAGCGGTGGCCGCTGCTAGACCGCAAGGGGGTGATTCGTTGCTATTCCGAGAATTCAGCAACACGAAACCCCCTGAGTTCGATGGGACGCAGGATCCGATCGCTGCGATGAGGTGGATCGCCGATATAGAGGGGTGCTTCTACACTTGTTCATGCCCGGAGCACCTGAGGGTACGGTTCGCCTTGAACCAGCTCCGTCTAGGAGCGAAGGATTGGTTGAAGTTCGTGATGGCGAACTTCACTCAGGCGGAGATTTCAGCGGTGACATGGGAGAGGTTTACTGAGATGTTCAGGGACGAGTACGTTCCCCCAGTGGAGAGGGAATGATTGATCCAGGAGTTCTTGACCCTTAAGTAGGGTACTGATTCCGTTGCGGTGGTTACACGAAAGTTTCATGAGAGGGCGATGTTCTGCCCCGAGTTGGTGTCTACAGAGCAGTCACGGATGAGCCGGTACTTGGGCGTGTTGAGGAGGGATATCCGAGAGTTTGTATCGAACTCCACCTATCGTACTTTCACTGAGCTTCAGGCGAATGCCAGGAAGCGCGAGATCGAGTTGGAGACCCAGGCCAGGGAGGAGGCCGAGTCTCGGCAGGTGGACCGGCGACCGGCTCAGTCTCAGCCGGCAGCCAAGCGGTTCAAGTCCGCTGATTCGAGGACGGGAGGTTTGAAGGGCCACACTTGCGGAAAGTGCGGCAAGAGTCATGAGGGGGCGTGTAGAGCGGGTGGTTGCTACAAGTGTGGCAAGGAAGGACACATTGCCAGGGATTGTCCTAAGGGGTTTATGGTTTGCTTTCATTGCAACCAGACAGGCAATCGGAAGGCCGAGTGCCCGCAGCTTCGACAGGGATCTACACCTACTACCAGGACTACCGAGACACGACCGGCGAAGGTCGAGGCCCCGAGGGCTCGCGGGAGAGCCTTCCAGCTGACTGCGGAGGAGGTCCACGCTGCACCCGATGTTGTGGCAGGTATACTGTAATTCGCGTATTTATTTAAAGTTGAAATGTTATGCTTATGTTAATATATGTGTAGGTACTTTTATTGTGAACTCTATGCCTGCTCTTGTGTTATTTGATTCGGGTGCGAGTAGATCCTTTGTATCTTTAGCTTTTAGTCAGCATATCAGCATTGGTCGTGAGCCGTTAGGTCGGCCTCTGAGCGTTTCTATAGCGGCCGAGAGGGTGGTTTGTGCTACGGAGGTTCTTTGGGGATGCGTGCTAGAGATTTTTGGGGTTGCGTTCCCGATTGACCTAATTCCTATTGCGATGGGTGATATCTGTGTCATCGTGGGCATGGACTGGTTGAGCCGATTCAGCGCCGTCATCGACTATGAGCGCCAGCTGGTGACTATACGAGACCCTAGTGGGGGAGTTCTTACGGTGTACGGCGAGGGTACCCGTTCGGGATCAGCTTTTTGTTCGGCTGCTAGGGCGAGGCAATGTCTACAGCAGGGATGTAAAGGTTTTGTGGCGTATGTGATGGATACGCGGGAGACTTCCGAGAGACCGAGGACAGTGGAGGAGGTTCCAGTGGTGCGCGAGTTTCCAGATGTTTTTCCCGAGGATTTACCGGGAGTACCTCCTGCGAGGCAAGTAGAGTTTGGTATCGATCTGGTTCCGGGGGCTGCGCCTATTGCGAAGGTGCCTTATCGTCTAGCACCTCCAGAGATGCAAGAGTTGTCCTCGCAACTCCAGGAGTTACTGGGGAAGGGATTTATTCGGCCGAGTAGCTCGCCGTGGGGAGCACCGATTCTATTCGTCAAGAAGAAGGATGGTTCACACCGGATGTGTATTGATTACCGGGAGTTGAACAAGGTGATGGTCAAGAACCGCTATCCGTTACCGAGGATCGATGATCTATTCGATCAGTTGCAAGGGGCATCTTGGTTTTCCAAGATCGATCTGAGATCAGGGTACCATCAGGTAAGAGTGCGGGATGAGGACGTCCAAAAGACAGCATTCAGGACGCGGTATGGGCATTACGAGTTCGTGGTGATGCCTTTCGGGCTCACCAATGCCCCGGCAGTGTTCATGGACCTCATGAACAGGGTATGCAGGCCGATGCTGGATCGGTCTGTGATTGTATTTATCGACGACATCCTAGTATATTCGCGAACTAGAGAGCAGCATGAGAGACATTTGAGGGAGGTCCTTGAAGTACTGAGGTCGGAGAAGCTATATGCAAAATTCTCCAAATGTGACTTCTGGTTGCGGGAGGTCCAATTTCTTGGACATGTTGTTAATCAGGCAGGGGTATTGGTCGATCCGGCCAAGGTGGAAGCAGTGATGAGTTGGGAGGCACCGAAGTCACCTTCCGAGATCAGAAGTTTCCTTGGGTTGGCGGGGTACTATCGGAGATTTATTAGGGACTTCTCCAAGATCGCAGTACTGCTCACCAGATTGACCCGGAAGGGTGTGACATTCTCATGGGGACCCGAGCAGCAGACTTCCTTCGAGACACTTCGTTAGAGACTGTGCGAAGCCCCGGTATTAACTCTCCCAGAAGGGATGGAGGATTTTGTCGTATATTGCGACGCATCGATTTCGGGACTGGGTGCGGTGTTGATGCAGAGAGGTCATGTGATAGCTTATGCGTCGAGGCAGCTGAAGCCTCATGAGGCGAGATATCCCACACATGATTTAGAGTTGGGGGCAGTGGTGTTCGCTCTCAAGATATGGCGTCACTACCTGTACGGGGTTCGTTGTACTATATACACGGACCATAAGAGTTTGAAGTATTTGATGGATCAACCCAACCTAAATATGCGTCAGAGGAGATGGTTGGACGTGGTTAAGGATTATGACTGTGAGATCCTATACCACCCAGGCAAGGCTAATGTGGTAGCCGATGCATTGAGTCGTAGAGCGGAAAGCACTCCATTGCGAGACGTATGTTTGAGACTGACAGTGATGACCCCGATATTGGATGCTATTCGTGGGGCGCAGGCCGAGGTTGTGAGATCCGAGATGCAGAAGAAAGAGAGAGTCGTTGGGTTAATTTCAGAGTTCGTTAAGGATGGACGAGGACTTCTGACGTTTCAGGGTCGGATTTGGGTACCATTCGTGGGCGGTACGCGTGCTACTTTGATGGAGGAGGCTCATAGATCGAAATTCTCGATCCATCCCGGTGCTACGAAGATGTATTTGGACTTGAGGAAGGAATATTGGTGGCCTTGCATGAAGAGAGACGTCGCTTGGTTCATTGAGAGGTGTTTGACCTGCCGTAGGGTTAAGGCCGAGCACCAGAGACTGCATGGTAAGTTGCAGCCCTTGGAGATTCCTGAGTGGAAGTGGGAACAGATTACGATGGATTTCATCACCAAATTGCCGAGAACTGCCAGAGGAGTCGATGCAATTTGGGTGATTGTGGATAGGTTGACGAAGAGTGCACACTTCCTTGCCATTAGCGAGAGTTCATCAGCGGAGAAGTTGGTGGAGTTATACGTGAGAGAGATAGTATCTCGGCATGGGGTGCCGATCTCGATTGTTTCAGACCGTGATGTACGTTTCACATCCAGGTTCTGGAAGAAATTTCATGAGGAGCTGGGTACTAAACTGCATTTTAGTACCGCATACCATCCCCAGACCGACGGGCAGAGCGAGCGGACGATTCAGACATTGGAGGACATGCTTCGAGCGTGTGTGTTAGAATTCGGGGGTAGCTGGGATGCGTATTTACCCTTGGCAGAGTTTTCCTACAACAACAGCCATCATTCGAGCATTGGTATGCCACCTTTTGAGTTGTTGTATGGTAGGAGGTGTCGGACCCCCATTTGCTGGGGAGAGGTGGGGCAGAGAGTGATGGGCAGTACAGAGATCGTACTCCAGACGACAGAGCAGATTCAGCAGGTTAGGCAGAGATTATTGACCGCCCAAAGCCGACAGAAGAGTTACGCGGACAGACGCCGGTCCGAGCTAGAATTCCAGGTTGGCGACTTCGTTCTTCTGAAGGTTTCGCCTTGGAAGGGAGTGATCCGGTTCAGAAATAGGGGCAAGTTGGGGCCCCGGTTCATAGGTCCGTTTCGTGTAATTGCAAGGGTAGGTCGGGTAGCTTATCGGTTGGAGTTGCCAGCAGAGTTGGGTCAGATTCACAATACCTTTCACGTATCACAGTTGAGGAAGTGTATAGCCGATGAATCGGCGGTGGTTCCGTTAGAGGATATTCAGGTGGATACGAGCCTGAATTGCGCCGAGAGACCAGTAGCTATCAGGGATCGGAAGATCAAGGTTCTGCGGAACAAGGAGGTACCTTTGGTGTTGGTTCAGTGGCAACACCGGAAGGGATCGGAGATGACTTGGGAGCCGGAGCGTGAAATGCGGGAGCAACATCCGGAGTTATTCGCAGAGTGAGACTTCGAGGGCGAAGTCTAGTTCTAGTGGGGGAGAGTTGTAACAGCCCGAAATTTCAGGTATTGTTTTAAAACTATTTTTGGGGCACTTTTAGGAGGAGACTCGGCGAGTTGGTGCCTAACTCGCCGAGTAGGACCACGGACTTGGTCGCGGATTCGCGACTGGACTCGACGAGTCCATTAGGGACTCGGCGAGTCGACGCTGTTCAGCAGAAACCCTAGCCGTTTGATTCTGGATCGTATATAACGTCTTTAGGGCCGTCATTGCTCGTCTTTTGGCCGATTAAGGAGAACCTAAACGTCTGTGGGCATCTAGAGCAGGAGTGAAGGCTAGTGGAAACTTGAAGGCTTTGTTACACAAAAAGAGGCAAGGTTGTGGTCAAAGGAGGATCAAGGGGATTGAGCTCTGAAGGTTGGGGACACAGAGAACACGTTTCCAGGTAATACTCGGACCATTTCTGTCGTTTTGGTGTTGTACACGAATCTAGGGTTTATGAGACCCATTTGGGGATTAGATAGATTATTGTGTGTTACCCAGTCGTTTATACCCCAGTAATAGGATACTTGGACGTCTAGAAAGTCCCATGGGTGCATGTCTCGGGACCATGCATATTTCAGGGAGCAGGTGATCGACTGCATGGCATGGACTCGCCGAGTCCAATGATCAGACTCGGCGAGTAACTTGAAGATTTACAGGGACTCGCCGAGTTGTTCTTCAGACTCGGCGAGTAGTTGAGGATTCATTGGAACTCGTCGAGTCGTCTTCGGACTCAGCGAGTGGAGTCGGGGTGGCCCCGCGATTCTTCCACGAGGACCTCGTCGAGTCAAGAGGGATACTCGACGAGTAGAAAGGGAAACAACAGGGAAAGTTGGGGAGGACGTCTAGACTCGTCGAGTCGCCTTTGTACTCGACGAGTCCGGTCAAGTTGACCATTGACCAGAGTTGACCTGCATGTAATTTCGTAGAGTCAGTTGTCTTGTTGATAAGATTATTAATAAGGGCACATGGTATTATAGGGAGACTGCAGATTGGCGGACCGAGTGCGAGTGGTTTCAAGAGTTTATAGTTACATACTACGAGGTGAGTCTTCTCACTATACTGTACCCGGAAGGGTTTGACTGTGTGACCGGAAGGTTGAATATGTTATGTGTTATATATATATGCTATAATTGAAAGGAATAGTTGCTATGCATGCTATGAATGTTTCTATGGGCCGGAAGGCAACGTACTATGTGACAGGTAGGTCAGGTATGATATATGTTATATGTGATATATGTGTTAGAGTAAATGTATTATGTGTTATATATGTTTATGGGCCGGAAGGCAATCATGTTATGGGCCGGAAGGCAATCATCTTATGGGCCGGAAGGCAAGTATTTTATGGGCCGGAAGGCAATTATCTTTGGGCCGGAAGGCAATTATATTATGGGCCGGAAGGCGATTATCATATGGGCCGGAAGGCATTGTACTGTGGACCGTAAGGTCCGGGCCTGGAAAGGCGTATATGTGTAAGTGGTATACTGGGGAACTCACTAAGCATTTATGCTTACAAGTCGTTATGTATGTGTTTCAGGTACTAGCGAGGACTGTGGGAAGGCGCCGGCATGATGCATACACACTGCTGATATTTGAGATCTTGGGGAATTTACATATGTATTTGTTTTGAACATGAAATAAATATTATTGATTGAACGAACTCACTTTATTAAAATGAAAAATTTATTTGAAAATTTGCGTTGTTACATAACACTTCCCTCCAGCAAGATGTCTTGATCAAAGGCTGGAAAACATTTACCTCTCCTTCCTGATTACTCAGTCTCTCACCAAAAAATCAAACACCTCTCTCTCACTTTTTCTCTCTACAAACTCGAGACTCCAAGGCTGATATTGATCTTTTCACTCACTTTTGCTAAGTATTTTCTGTTGGGTTTAGAGCAATCTAACACTTCCTAAGTGTGCATGCAACCCTAATAAACTTTGGATCTATGTTTGTCTAAATACATGCAAAATATTAATTTTCCAAAGTTCATAACCTATCTAACATGGCATGGTGTACTCTCAAACATAAAATAATTAGATGAGATTACATACCTTTTGATGATGAGTTTGATTCCTAAGGAGTTTCAGGGCCAAGCACCAATAGTGTGAATGCCTTAAATGGAATAAAAAATCACCACAAACTCTTGGAAAACTTTGAGAGAGTGTATACACACTTATAAAATCAGTCACACACAAACACACATACTAGTTCCACTAGTCGCTATTTCATGCAACATAAGCATGCTTATATAGTGTACATGATTAGGGTGAAACCCTAATAACCCATGACCTTTCCTTTTCCAAGGATCCATGGGTTAAAAGCTCCATGGATCATCCATGGACTTCCATACAAGCCTAGCCCATTAACAAATGAGTGTTAGCCCACACCATATAAAACAAATAGCCCACAATCTAATTAGTCTTCCTTTTAATCTCTAAATTAATTCACAATTAATTTAAGACTAAGACTAATTAACTAACGTGACTTCATATTAATATATTATAACTTATAATATATTAATAATCATATGTGTATAACTCTCATAAAATTATCCATAAATAGTTTGGATGAAATGCAACCCAAATGGACCATGCCGGGTCGGGTCAAGTATATACCAAATAAGTTATGGACTTAGACACCTTATCCAACAGACTCCCACTTGGATAAGTCTAATAACTGTATTTGCGTATGTTACTTCAGGAACCAACCAGCAATCGTAGCTCTCGAAAACTCTGTTGAACTATGAAGCGCCATTTTAGATAAGTGATCATATAATCCTCTATTCTCATGATATCAGCCGGACAAATACATGGAACAACATCGTACTTATTGTCCTGTAGTTTGTTTCCCGATTTTCGATTTGTTTGACAAAGAACTTAATCAAACACATCAATTTAGTTCTGACCGGCTGGTACATAGGTCACAACAAAATCATCGAGGGGCCCAGATATCACTTCTATTTATAGAAGGAACAAATAAACTTCGACTCATATACTTGTTCTACTACTTGTTGAATTGTACACAAAGGCACGTTTTATAACATCAAGTTACTGATGCGTTTACATGCAATCAATGCACAACCAACTCATAGGTAACAACTCATATCTCTAGGTTTGAAGATTTATATGATATTACCGTCTCACGATCACTCGAGATAAATTCCATGAAGTGATACAAGTGAGTGTGGGTTTAATCCAATACTCATAACTTATGAGCACTCATGAATGTTGTAGCAACCATTGCTATGACTAAACCCATTTAGCCATCTACAAACCCGATTCATGATAGTATTGATTCATACCTACTTTCAACATATGAATGATTGTGGAGTGTTTAAATAACTTAGTCATTCGGAAAGAATAACTTAGCTATTTTGGAAGTCAAAACATGCAAAGTGAAACACAATAATAATCGAATCTAATATGGTCTCAGAACCCTTTTGAATATAAATAGAACCACCTTTTATTTATCACCATATTGATTACACATTATTCATTGTATAATGTTTCAAATAATCAACTTAAGACTTGAATAAAAACAACAGTCGTCCCATGGACCTAGCATGTACACTTTGTTTTCTAAACAATAGTTATGCCATACTCCAAGTATGCACACTATGTATGTCTATGATCCTTACGTTGTGATGTAGATCAATTGAACATGATTCCAATGATACTCATTTCACAATCCCAAATCCTTATTGTAAATGTGAGAATCCCCAATTCCTATCATTTACCAAAAAATCTGTTAGATTTTAAACTTTTATGCAATGTTCCTCTTGTAATGATTATGCACAAAGTCACCAAAACCTTGTCACCAGTCATTACAGAGTATTCCAAAGAAGGTAAACTTCTATGGAACGGAAGTCTTATATTCAAAGTACATTGCTTTGAACATCCTTCTTGCATTAAGGTTTTCTAATCTTACATAGATTGAATAACTTCCACATATGGAGACATTTCCATAGTCCCATTTTGACTATCACTTCCGAACAAGAGTTACTTCTTTTCAAAACATGTCAATACGGTCCTTTCCGACAACTTACATCATACTTCCAACTTTCCCTAGGCAACCAATCTTTGGCGAACCTCAGATTGTCCTCGATAATTCCTTAATCACTTTAGTCATATCCAGTTCTATACTTTTCCCTTCTCAATGCCTTAAGCATTTGGAAAATTTAGAAAGGATGAATATTATAGCACATGCAATCGATCCTATATCCGAAGCATATGGTACACGATTCATGATGTTTGACATAAAGACATGATACTAGACCAGTCTTTTGCTACAATATTTTTTATTTGCCATGTTTTCAAAATTTAACTATTAAGAGGGATGCCGTAGTCATAATTGAATTTTGAGAACGCAATATATATAGAATTTCCTTAAGTCAAACTATTCAGACATAAAATTCATATATATGTCCTTGACTAAAGATGATTAAAATCTCAATCTAAGCTTTAGAATTGAAATGAAGTATAATTTCCTCTCCCTTAATTATAGCAAAACAAATTAAGTATAATTTCCTCTCCCTTAATTATAGCAAAACAAATTAAGTATAATTTCCTGTCCCTTAATTATAGCAAAACAACTTTTCAACCCCTGCAACTTCACGAATTGAAACTTTTTTTTTCTATAATTAACATTGCTAACTTGCAACACTAAACGTAATAATCATGCTCCCACTAACATGATGATTATCAGCATAACACTTATGCTCCCACTAGCTCTGACATATTTCCAGAAATCTGTTGGACTTCTGAAATTTAGATTCATACACCCTTTCTTAGATAGCTCACATGTGTGTCTAAAGAATTTTCAGAACTATGAAAAGGGATGTCGTAATCATAGACTCAATTCCTTAGGCATTTGCCATTTCTCACAAGTCCATGTTAGTGTGCCGGTTAACCACATCCGCTCCACTAACGACTTTTGAAAATGCAAATAACACAATTGATATCTACGTAAAATCTACTTAGTGAAAGCGTTTCCTCACCATCATTTTCATGAATCGGAGAGAAACCTTATGACACTTAGATTTTATAGTGTATGACTTCCTATCCATGTGAATTTGTCAAAACCATAATCACAAGATAAGGTTAGTGACAAATTCAGCCTTACATGGATTAAACTTGTTCAATCTTAGTTTCTTGTCACCTTGGTAGCACAAGGCCCACCAATGCTTCCAAGTTGAACTCTGATAACTCAAATTCAAATTCAACTTATTTGAAGTAGGTACAAAAATAAGAATTATGTCAACACGATAGGTTGCCAATCTTAAGTCGTGTGCTAGTGATAAATTACAGGTTTTACTCTTGATTAAATCTTGAAACTCTTTCAGCATCTTTAAGGCTCCCACTGTCCCCTTGACATATAAGTTTCCCCAATCAAGAACCATTCCTTGACAAAACAAATATTCAAGGGATAGTGCGGATTCTTATCAAGACTAACACTTCACACAATTGGTCTTAGTTGGTCTTTGTCTCATCCAAGACATCACAACTCACCAATCTCAAATGTACAAGAGTAGAAACCATTTTACTCTTACATTTGACTAGTGTTAATAAAACTTCCTTTATGTCACTCAAGGTTACAATCTTGGAGTATGACTCTAAGAATTGTTTTGCAACGAAGTATGAATCATCTTCTTGATTTTAACCAATCCAACAATTCATGACCTCTCTTCTTAGCCATAACAATGCACTAAGACATCCTTAGAGTATGAATTTGTGATATGGTTTCATAATCATTAAGATGATCATGAAATATGATACTAAAGTACTCTCCCATCCTTTCAGATTTGAGAAACTTTTATCTTTTTGCCTAAGTTGATTCTTCTCATTTGTTTTGTCATACATTGTATCCTTTCCAATGTTACAGAATTATACTTAACCTTATGAGTATAATCATATTTACTAATCTTTAGTAAATCATGACAAATCAATCTTTGTGGTGGACCTTGACCAGTGCACACCCAGTGTACCTAATTCCTTAGTCCTTCAATTGACTCACATATACATGTGATCAAAGAATTAGTCTTAATTTTCAAAGTTGAAAATTCTCATTCATCACACAATACAACTTGTATGATTCCAAGTTTCTGTCCAATTGAAACTTGGGTGATGAAAAACTTTCTTCATTTGGTAAATTCAGACACTACCACAAATGAAAGAATCAAATCCACTTTCCAATATTGCTAATACTGGAAACATATAAGCAACAATTTTCCACAGATGTCATTGTAAGGATACTTTTAAAATAATTAAAATCAAAACCCTTTTTTTCTTTTATTTTAAACTTTGCGGAAAAACTTATCCTTACAATCTACATCAAAACCTTGTTGCTATCTATTCATAAGCAATATATTATAACTCTTAAGCAACAGCTCAAAATTCTGATTGCCGAACCATGCGATCGAAACCCATCTTCGCAATCAGAATCAGCATATACTTCTTTAAGCTTCCTATTTTTTTTTCTTTGATTCTTAAAACATCAGCATGTGACCCATTCACATTATGTAATAAGAATCTCCAAATAGGAACCTAATAGAGTTAGACAGTGGACTTTACCCGAAGTAGAGTCAAACCTCTTGACTTGATCAATCTTATGATCTTTCAGGTGAATAGGGCAGCTTCGCAACCAATGCCCCTTCCTTTGGCAACAAAACACATGGACCCTTTGGTAATGGCACATGAGACTATCTCAGACTTAGCCTTTCTCTTTACCATTTGGTCAACCGAGTTGACTATAGCCGATCCCTTTCCATTGGGAAGAGAAATCTTTTTCTAGATATCCAATGCTACCATTGCCAATGTCTATTTAAGATTTGGGAAGTTGATCTTCTAATAAAATTTGCTTTACTGGTGTTCCGAATCATTGCTGAATCTGCATCACTGAGCAAATAGATAAGATCATTAAGGCTCGTTTCATAGTCTGTCTCATAGTAGTCCCAAAGAGACTCACTATGTTACTAAGAAAGTGATTGAACATCCAACTTTCACGAGACTTTGACACCCAACTCTCCCGGCTTGTCAATATGTGTCACACCCCCGAACCAGACGACGGAAACGTCCGAGGGCTATTGTGACTCATTGAATACCATCACAATGCATATACATGCAACATAACATAAAACATCACCAACATTTGGAATAATACAACCGATAGTGTTTAGATTCGTTACATTGTTCAAACGTTACATTCTCAAAATAACTGTTCAACATCACTTAAACCACAGCAAACATCATAGAGTATAAATCATCCGTCACCTTATCTGTTACCTGAGAATACAAGTATTTTGAAAAACGTCAACATACGAAATGTTGGTGAGTTCATAAGTAGTGTTTGAAATCCAATGTAATGTTTGAAACCCATCAGAAAATCCGATATTTTCTAAAAATAGAATAGTGTAAAAATATGTGTTGATCCATGAGTATGCATGTTTGAATTCTATAGATGTAAGCGTAAGAGTTGTGAAAATTCGACCGGTAATTCATAATTTGTAATTGTTGAAAACCCTAGGAAAAACCCGACGTTTTCCTATCACTTTGTATTACTTAGTTTGTATACCGTTGTTTCGTTTCGTTAGAGGGAATCGTTGAGCTCCGGAGGCATTGAGAATACAATGGGTGGTGAAGTGTTGTGACGTACGTTAATGAAAACGTCCAATCGACAACCTTATAAGCGATCCCTTAGGTGCCACTCGTAATTCTTCACACAACTCGATCCTCCCGGACTTGTGTAGTCCCACGACCGGAGGGAAGGAGAGAAGGTGCGAAACCCTCGGTATTTCCCCGCGTCGTTCAAGACTAATGCAATTGCGAAGGGCCCGAAGCCCAACCCGCAATCGTGAGTTACCGACTTTACTAGCAGCACTGAAGGACCCTTGGGGACCAGCAGCACGTTTGCCATTGAAAGTCCTGTTACATTATGTCGGATCGGTAAAACCCAACACTTCGTAAGAGAGAGAGATCTTCGGGCCTTAAGATCAGGTCATTGGGCTAGCTAGGCTCAACGAACAAGATTTTACACTTTTGGGGCCCAAAGATGGTGCATAGACGTCTGCGCACACTCGCATGTATAGTGAATTCTCCATCGTTATTAGTTATGAATCGAAATGTCGTAACGTCGTCGTGTTAATGGTTTTGGATTTTTATTGGTTCGAGACCGAACCAATTCGTTTAACAACGACTTTTGGTATTGTAGTGTATTGTATTTCGTCGACAAGCGTGGTACCATCAATTGGTCAAAATGCATGTATTAACTAGCCTTGAAGATTTTCTGTTTTCAGCCCCTCCTTAATTGTAGAATTTACCCTTTTCACCCCTTTATTTAAAAACTTTCCGGTTTGGTCCTTAAATCAATTTTCTTGACATTTTTATACCAAAAATTATTGAAATAAGTATTTTCCAGCATATTTATCATAGAAAACAGTTTAAGTCCTTGAAATTTCAGTTTTCTCGGTTATAGCCCCTCTTTTTCGCAACTTTTACATTTTTGACCCAATTTGGAAAATTTTTACAACTTTGGTCCCTTTTAAATTTGAAAAGCATTTTAAACCTTTGAAAAGTACACAGAACACTTATAGTCCACTGTTTTACAGAAAAATGCAGTTTTGGTCCCCCAAATTAGAAAATTTCGCATATTGGGCCTCATTGGGCCGAAAATGTCATATTTAGCCCAATAAGCTTGGAATTTATGTTTTTAACCCTCTAAATAGTATATTTTCAGAAAATACATTGTGTAAACTGTTTTGACTCATCTCACCCATCAGATTTCGAAATATTTCACTTTAGGCCCTTTAACTTTGTATTTTCAACATTTTATGTCAAAAAAATGAGTTTTTAGCCCAAGTTAAGTGTTGTCAAGCCATTTGGCCATTTTCTTAGTATACTTTGCATGTAGTAGTATATTTTATGCTATAATAAAATATATGTCTCGGTTTTTAGCATTTCATACTAGATCTATCATCAAAATCATACAAAACATACATATAAGCATAGAAATCAACCACAACATACACATAATGATGGATCTACACTTTTGCTTGTATTCTCCCCCACAAAAGCTCATAAAAACCGAAAATAAGGGGATATGAAACTCACCTTGGATGTTGATTCGGTTTTTGAAGAAAGAATGGAAGAAATGAAGTGATTTTTGGCCTTTGCACTCCTTGATGAAGTTTTCGAGTTTATGGGGTTTCTAGAGTGCAAGATCACGATTTTTGCATGGATTAGGAAGAGATTTTTGATAAACAAGGAATACAAGTCATAGATCCAAGCAAAACCTTACTTTAGATGATGATTTTGTGGAAGAACTTCCTTGAATGCTTCCTAAATTTCGAGATTTTGGATGGAGAAGAAGAAAGTAGCCTTGAGTGATTTAGAGAGAGTTTGTGAGTGTTTTGTGTGTGTGTGGGTGTTGCTCTCGGCTGAGTTCAAGAAGAAGAGAAGAGAGAGAGTTGAGTTGATAATCCTAGATGCATGTTGGTCCATGCATGGAGATATGTGGGATATAAGTGAGGTGGCAAGGCTCTAGTCAACTCTTCCTTCTTGGTTTTGGGTTGTTGGGCCGAGAATTGGAAATGGAAAGGAAAAAAAATTGGGCTTTAATGTCCTAACCCATGTAGATGTTAAGTTGAATGGTTTTTAGTCCCAAAAGAAATATAGTATGATTTTTACACTTTGTTGGGCTAGTTTAGGTTAATCGTGATTCAAAATTTTGTATTTGTTTCATTCTAGGTCCAACATGGCTCAAAATGTTGAAATAAATAGATGTGGGTCCAATTAGATCCCAATTAGGGTTCTAATCCCATGATAGTCCAATCGGAAGCTTATTGATCCATTTGGATCCAATAAGGAAGTTCTAGTCCAAAATGGACTTAACAAGAACTTCTAGGGTTTTCCAATTGTTTGATGTAGTGAATTGGGGTTTAGTTTCCCATTGAGTAAGCATTACTTGTTTTTGAGTTTTTGATTTCAACATTTACTTGAGTATAGTGATTACAAGACATAGAATTTCTAGTTGTGACATCATCCCCCCGTTAGAGGGAATTTCGTCCCGAAATTCTGTTTGAAAGCTAGATTTGAGAAAGCTATAATAGGTGAGGGTACTTTTGCTTCATTTGGTCTTCGCGTTCCCAAGTGAATTCTGGCCCACGCTTTGCGTTCCACCGTACTTTCACGATCGGATGCGATTCTGCTTAGTACGCTTCACCTCCCTATCCAGGATTTCGATTGGTTCTTCAACGAACAGGAGTTTCTCATTGATTTTGATTTCGTCAAGAGGAGTGACGAGTGTTTCATCTAAGAGACACTTCTTCAGATTAGATACGTGAAACACGGGGTGTACACCGTTTAGCTCTGCGGGTAGTTGCAGTCTGTATGCTACTGGACCAATTCGAGCGACGATTTCGAAAGGTCCAATGTATCGCGGGTTCAGCTTTCCCCGTTTTCCGAAATGTATAACCCCTTTCCAGGGCGAGACTTTTAACAGTACTCGATCACCGACCTGAAATTCTAAGGGCTTTCGTCGTTTGTCAGCGTAGCTCTTTTGTCGGTCACGCGATGCTTGCAATCGAGCTCTGATTTGAACGATCTTTTCCGTGGTTTCACGGATGATCTCCGGTCTCGTTAGTGCTTTGTCCGACGCATGCATTTTTGCTAGCTGGGTGTCACCTACTTCAGCCCAACATAACGGTGATCTACATTTACGTCCGTAAAGTGCTTCGAAAGGAGCCACCTTGATGCTCGAATGGTAACTATTGTTGTATGTGAACTCTATTAAGGGTAGGTGGGTATCCCAAGACTTTCCGAAGTCTATCACGCATGCACGGAGCATATCTTCTAGCGTTTGGATAGTTCGCTCACTTTAACCATCCGTTTGTGGATGATAAGCGGTGCTCATATCGAGGTTTGTTCCCATCGCCTTATGGAGTGATTGCCAAAATCGGGACGTAAACCTACTGTCCCTATCCGAGATAATAGATTTTGGCACTCCATGGAGTCTCACGATTTCTCGTAGGTACAACCGCGTCAGTCTCTCCATCTTGTAGGATTCCTTGATTGGCAGGAAATGGGCAGATTTCGTTAGCCGATCGATGATTACCCATATGGTATCCAGTCCGTCCGACGTCTTGGGTAGCTTGGTAACGAAATCCATAGAAATCCCCTCCCATTTCCACTTGGGAATTTCCGGTTGCTTCAACAATCCTGAAGGTTTCTGGTATTCCACCTTTACTTTGGCGCATGTAAGGCACTTACTGACGTAGGTCGCGATTTCCGCCTTCATGTTAGGCCACCAATAGTGTTGTTTAATATCCAAATACATCTTATCAGAACCGGGGTGAATGGAGTATCGCGTCTTGTGGGCTTCCTTCATGACAACATCTCTAAACCCTCCAAATTTAGGGACCCAAATACGGTTCATGAAATAGTATACTCCATTCCCCTTTGCCTCCAGGTTCTTTTCCATTCCGCGCAATACTTCGCTTGCTCTATTTTCCGTCTTCATGGCCTCTGACTGGGCTACTGCAAGTTGAGTGGCCAGGTGTGACTGAATGGTTATCGAGAGAGTTTTTGTACAACGATTAGAGTACTCCTTTCGACTTAATGCGTCAGCTACCACGTTGGCCTTGCCTGGGTGGTACTTAATCTCGCACTCATAATCGTTTAGCAACTCAACCCATCTTCGTTGCCTCATGTTTAACTCCTTCTGGTTTAAGATGTGTTGGAGGCTCTTGTGATCTGTGAAGACGGTGCACTTTGTACCGTAAAGGTAATGCCTCCAAATTTTTAGGGCAAAGACTACAGCTCCCAACTCTAGGTCATGGGTTGTGTAGTTTACTTCATGCGTCTTTAGCTGGCGGGATGCATAGGCTATCACTCTCCCACGTTACATGAGAACGCAACCTAAACCCTGATTTGATGCGTCGCAGTAGACTAAAAAGTCTTCCGTTCCTTCAGGCAGAGATAGTACAGGTGCGCTATAGAGAGATTGCTTCAAGGTTCGAAATGCGATTTCTTGTTTGTCTGTCCATTTGAATGGTACGCCCTTTTGCGTAAGCGAGGTAAGTGGCTTGGCGATCTTAGAGAAGTTTTGAATGAACCTCCTATAGTAGCCTGCTAATCCCAAGAATTGACGAATTTCCGTGGGCGTTGTCGGGATTGCCCAACCTTCTACAGCTTTGACCTTAGAGGGATCCACATGGATTCCATCTTGGCTGACCACATGACCTAGGAAGTTCACGCTCCGCAGCCAGAACTCACACTTGGAGAGTTTGGCGTAAAGCTTTTCCGATCGTAGAGTTTCTAAGACTTGTCGGAGATGTTGGCCATGCTCTTCCTTTCTTCGAGAATAGACGAGGATGTCATCGATAAAAACAATTACAAAGTTGTCAAGAAACGGTCGGCAGATTCGATTCATTAGGTCCATAAATGCGGCAGGGGCATTTGTTAGACCGAAGGGCATTACGACAAATTCATAATGTCCATAGCGAGTTCGGAAAGCGGTTTTTGCAATATCCTCTTCCCGGACTTTGAGTTGGTGGTATCCGGATCGTAGATCTATTTTAGAAAAATAACTAGCCCCTTGGAGCTGGTCAAATAGGTCATCGATTCGTGGGAGTGGGTAGCGGTTCTTGATTGTGAGTTTGTTTAACTATCTGTAATCGATACACATTCTAAAAGATCCGTCTTTCTTTTTGACAAAGAGCACCGAAGCTCCCCATGGCGAGTAACTAGGTCGAATAAATCCCTTGTCCAAAAGTTCGCTGAGTTGGCTGGATAATTCCTGCATCTCGGCAGGAGCCAACCGATAGGGTGATTTAGCAAGAGGAGTTGCTCCTGGGATAAGGTCAATTCGAAATTCAACCTGTCTCTCTGGGGGCACTCCCGGAAGATCTTCAGGAAACACATCCGGAAATTCACATACCACGGGAATGTCTCGAACGTTAATCTCCTCCTTGGTTTTGTCCACCACATGAGCCAGGAACGCCAGATTGTTCCTTCGTAGATATTTTTGTGCCTTGACACACGAAACGAGGCGAAGGTTCATACTAGATTTGTCTCCGTAAATTACTAGGATTTCGTGATTTGGAAGGCGAAGACGGACGGCCTTCTCATGACACATAATTTCGGCATGGTGGGGGCTTAACCAGTCCATACCGATGATCACGTCGAAACTCCTAATTGACACTGGCATTAGGTCTATTCGAAAAACGTGTTGATTAAGAGTTAGGGTACATCCGGTGTAGATTTCCCCAGTGGACTCGGTTTTCCCATTGGCCATTTCCACCGTATAGGCTTCATTTAGCTTTTGGGGGAGTTGTTTTAATAAGTGCTTAAACTTATTGCTTACGAAACTTCGTTCCGCTCCGGTGTCAAATAAGATGCATGCATAAGCGTGGTTTAAGGGAAACGTACCGGTAACAACAGAGGGGTCTTGAATAGCCTCACTCTGACCCATGGTCAACATCCTTCCTGTTCCCCCATTTCTTAAATTGTTGTTGTTGGGACAGTCTCGGCGGATGTGTCCAGTCTTCCCGCATCCGTAGCAGGTGTAGCTAGGCCCTGCGTTGTTGCCGCTGGCATGGGCGTTGTTGTTGTTGCGAGGGTTGTTGTTGTTGATTCCCTGATTTTGGTTATGGGGAGGGTAAGCCTTGCAGTACTTTGCGGTGTGACCCCTTCGGTTGCAACTGGTGCACTGAAAATCCTTGCATTCTCCATAGTGATGGAAACCGCACTTGTTGCATTTGGGAAGATTACCGGAATAAGGTTTGGAAGCATTTGAAGTGGCTGAGGTTGGAGCATGTGGTGCGGCTGGAGCCGATGTGGTAACGGCATTAACCGCCACTTTCTGCTGCTTCTTGGAGGTGCCGGGGCCCTGGTGCCCCTTCCTCTTATTGTTCTTTCCCCTCTTGTCATCTCCTTCCTTCTTCTTCTCAGCCTCCAATGGCTTCTCTCCCTTTTTGTTATTATGGTCGTACAACCTTTTTGCCAGTCTCTTTGCACTGTCAAATGTTTCGGGGTTTGCAGCTATCACATTCCCTTGAATCGGTGATGTGAGTCCCCAGATGAATCGCTCAATCTTCTTTCCTTCCGAAGTGATCATACCCGGGCAAAGCAGAGATAGTTCGCTAAATTTCGATATGTAGGCATCGATATTCGCGTTCTGCACAGTGAGGTTCCATAGCTCTTGTTCCATCTTCTGTATTTCGCCTCGTGGGTAGTACTCTGCCATTAACATTTCTTTCATCTCCGTCCACGACATAGAGTTGGCTACAGGGAGTGTCATGGATTCTACATGTCCGTTCCACCAGGTGAGTGCTTGATCCACAAAAGTGCAGGCTGCAAACTTCACCTTCATGTGCTCAGGGCAGTCGCATATCTCGAATACCGACTCCACTTTTTCGATCCATCGCTTCAGAGTGATCACTCCTCCAGTGCCATTAAAAGTTCGTGGTTTGGCGTTTGTGAAGTCCTTGTAGGTACATGCCTTGGTGGGTCCTTGATTCATTCCATTGTTTGAACTTCCGGCTCCTTGCCCATTGACTCCTCCATTGTTCCCTTGTTGAATTTGAGCAATCGCTGCAGTGACTGCTGCAGATACAGCTGCCTGGAAGGCGGCTGAGTCAACTTCAGGTGGGGTTGGTCCTGGGTTTCCGCGAGTAGGTCGGAGAGGCATCTTTCTGTGACAAAACGGAAAGATGTTGAGGGTATGTGGTTTCGGTGAGGTCGTGATCCTACTGACTAGGTGCATAGTACGAACTTAAACACTACTACCATTTACCAATCAATAATATCTCAACACATAGCAATTTGCAATATCGTAATAAAACACATAAAAATTTACTAATATTATCCGCATTTGATACATGAAAATTTGCTCATAGGAGCATACATGAGTGATACTAGTTCGACAGCATAACGACTCTATGAGTAGTGTAGTCACTTAAACATAGAGTCGGAGTACATAGCATATTTCCTAACGAACTACTATGATAAGTCTATCCCTAACCGCGATGAGCTGCGTCCTACTATAATGGTGAAATCATATGCCGAAGTGCTGAGCTAGCAGCTGCGCCATCTCTGTCATGTCTATAATGACCTCATCCCTCTCAAGCTCTGCTCGCACGGCTCGCGTTTCCATGACGAATAGTTGTTGTCGTAAGTCGGCAATCACGGCTTCTGGGGAGCGATTCTCCCTCGCGGGATTCACTGGTGGGACGTGGTGATCCTGTTGCACTTCGCTAACAGGAAATGCGATGTGACCCATGTCCGGGGCCTGATCCTCCTTCATGTCATAGTCGGTCTCCTCGAACTCGTAGTCGGTGTCCATGTACTCGTCTGGTTCAATGTCGTGGGCTCCCTCTTGATTCCCTTCTGGTTCGCCTTCGAGTACCCCGTGTGCCTCAGGGGCTTGGAAGAACTGAATGCCCTGATGCTCTCCCTCCATGACGACTGAGAGAAAGTATGCGAATAAGCTATCACTTTCCTATGATTCTAACGCTATGGCACAAGCTAAACCGACATCCTCTTCTCGGTGGTAGGGGTATAGTTTTAGGTTCCCTAGCTATCCCGATCTCATCGAGACGTGTATTAGTTTTACTTTGGAGAGAATGTAGTTGATCAGGCTACATTCACTCCTTGGTATTACTAAGAACACTCCCAATTTAACCGAGACACCAGCATTATTGTGTTTGATTCGGCGTTATGTTCTTATTCCTAATACAAGCAAGCGTGTTTTATTTACTTGTTTTGTTCAGAGTTATGTTAGTCCCTCTTTTTGGTTTATAGTTGCATATCCATGTGTGGCTAGATATGCTAGTTCACTATAAACAATGCTCTGATACCAACCTGTCACACCCCCGAACCAGACGGCGGAAACGTCCGAGGGCTATTGTGACTCATTGAATACCATCACAATGCATATACATGAAACATAACATAAAACATCACCAACATTTGGAATAATACAACCGATAGTGTTTACATTCGTTACATTGTTCAAACGTTACATTCTCAAAATAACTGTTCAACATCACTTAAACCACAGCAAACATCATAGAGTATAAATCATCCGTCACCTTATCTGTTACCTGAGAATACAAGTATTTTGAAAAACGTCAACATACGAAATGTTGGTGAGTTCATAAGTAGTGTTTGAAATCCAATGTAATGTTTGAAACCCATCAGAAAATCCGATATTTTCTAAAAATAGAATAGTGTAAAAATATGTGTTGATCCATGAGTATGCATGTTTGAATTCTATAGATGTAAGCGTAAGAGTTGTGAAAATTCGACCGGTAATTCATAATTTGTAATTGTTGAAAACCCTAGGAAAAACCCAACGTTTTCCTATCACTTTGTATTACTTAGTTTGTATACCGTTGTTTCGTTTCGTTAGAGGGAATCGTTGAGCTCCGGAGGCATTGAGAATACAATGGGTGGTGAAGTGTTGTGACGTACGTTAATGAAAACGTCCAATCGACAACCTTACAAGCGATCCCTTAGGTGCCACTCGTAATTCTTCACACAACTCGATCCTCCTGGACTTGTGTAGTCCCACGACCGGAGGGAAGGAGAGAAGGTGCGAAACCCTCGGTATTTCCCCGCGTCGTTCAAGACTAATGCAATTGCGAAGGGCCCGAAGCCCAACCCGCAATCGTGAGTTACCGACTTTACTAGCAGCACTGAAGGACCCTTGGGGACCAGCAGCACGTTTGCCATTGAAAGTCCTGTTACGTTATGTCGGATCGGTAAAACCCAACACTTCGTAAGAGAGAGAGATCTTCGGGCCTTAAGATCAGGTCATTGGGCTAGCTAGGCTCAACGAACAAGATTTTACACTTTTGGGGCCCAAAGATGGTGCATAGACGTCTGCGCACACTCGCATGTATAGTGAATTCTCCATCGTTATTAGTTATGAAACGAAATGTCGTAACGTCGTCGTGTTAGTGGTTTTGGATTTTTATTGGTTCGAGACCGAACCAATTCGTTTAACAACGACTTTTGGTATTGTAGTGTATTGTATTTCGTCGACAAGCGTGGTACCATCAATTGGTCAAAATGCATGTATTAACTAGCCTTGAAGATTTTCTGTTTTCAGCCCCTCCTTAATTGTAGAATTTACCCTTTTCACCCCTTTATTTAAAAACTTTCCGGTTTGGTCCTTAAATCAATTTTCTTGACATTTTTATACCAAAAATTATTGAAATAAGTATTTTCCAGCATATTTATCATAGAAAACAGTTTCAGTCCTTGAAATTTCAGTTTTCTCGGTTATAGCCCCTCTTTTTCGCAACTTTTACATTTTTGACCCAATTTGGAAAAATTTTACAACTTTGGTCCCTTTTAAATTTGAAAAGCATTTTAAACCTTTGAAAAGTACACGGAACACTTATAGTCCACTGTTTTACAGAAAAATGCAGTTTTGGTCCCCCAAATTAGAAAATTTCGCATATTGGGCCTCATTGGGCCGAAAATGTCATATTTAGCCCAATAAGCTTGGAATTTATGTTTTTAACCCTCTAAATAGTATATTTTCAGAAAATACATTGTGTAAACTGTTTTGACTCATCTCACCCATCAGATTTCGAAATATTTCACTTTAGGCCCTTTAACTTTGTATTTTCAACATTTTATGTCAAAAAAATGAGTTTTTAGCCCAAGTTAAGTGTTGTCAAGCCATTTGGCCATTTTCTTAGTATACTTTGCATGTAGTAGTATATTTTATGCTATAATAAAATATATGTCTCGGTTTTTAGCATTTCATACTAGATCTATCATCAAAATCATACAAAACATACATATAAGCATAGAAATCAACCACAACATACACATAATGATGGATCTACACTTTTGCTTGTATTCTCCCCCACAAAAACTCATAAAAACCGAAAATAAGGGGATATGAAACTCACCTTGGATGTTGATTCGGTTTTTGAAGAAAGAATGGAAGAAATGAAGTGATTTTTGGCCTTTGCACTCCTTGATGAAGTTTTCGAGTTTATGGGGTTTCTAGAGTGCAAGATCACGATTTTTGCATGGATTAGGAAGAGATTTTTGATAAACAAGGAATACAAGTCATAGATCCAAGCAAAACCTTACCTTAGATGATGATTTTGTGGAAGAACTTCCTTGAATGCTTCCTAAATTTCGAGATTTTGGATGGAGAAGAAGAAAGTAGCCTTGAGTGATTTAGAGAGAGTTTGTGAGTGTTTTGTGTGTGTGTGGGTGTTGCTCTCGGCCGAGTTCAAGAAGAAGAGAAGAGAGAGTTGAGTTGACAATCCTAGATGCATGTTGGTCCATGCATGGAGATATGTGGGATATAAGTGAGGTGGCAAGGCTCTAGTCAACTCTTCCTTCTTGGTTTTGGGTTGTTGGGCCGAGAATTGGAAATGGAAAGGAAAAAAAATTGGGCTTTAATGTCCTAACCCATGTAGATGTTAAGTTGAATGGTTTTTAGTCCCAAAAGAAATATAGTATGATTTTTACACTTTGTTGGGCTAGTTTAGGTTAATCGTGATTCAAAATTTTGTATTTGTTTCATTCTAGGTCCAACATGGCTCAAAATGTTGAAATAAATAGATGTGGGTCCAATTAGATCCCAATTAGGGTTCTAAGCCCATGATAGTCCAATCGGAAGCTTATTGATCCATTTGGATCCAATAAGGAAGTTCTAGTCCAAAATGGACTTAACAAGAACTTCTAGGGTTTTCCAATTGTTTGATGTAGTGAATTGGGGTTTAGTTTCCCATTGAGTAAGCATCATACTTGTTTTTGAGTTTTTGATTTCAACATTTACTTGAGTATAGTGATTACAAGACATAGAATTTCTAGTTGTGACAATATGTGACTTTATCTCCAAGATGAGAGCACACATAGACTATGCTTGCCAATAGGGATTGAGTGACTTTAAACTTGTGGGTTTGGGAGAATAAATGGAGGAGGTGGAGGAAGTGAAGCATGATGTTGAGGGACACCATCTTCAAGAGATTTGGGAAGATCATAGTTGTCTGAACCAGACATCTATAATGGGAGAAAATCAAGTTAGTTGATTCAAAATCCTTAATATAACACCCAATATGAAATATTAAGGCTAGGACCCAACACAATAATTTATAACTTGGAAGAGGGATGCCGTAATCGAAGCCATAAAATATTTGAAGGTAGGCGAATGACGATTCACCAATTTACACCATGAAAAACGAAATAAGTTATTAGGTTTTAATTGGATTTGAAATTCCTTGATCTTTTGAGATTCATTGAACTTTTCAATGGCATGTTTCAATATCGATTGTGCCCTCCAAGTTTTGTGACTGGGATGCCGAGGATCACAAAACAATGTGTGAATAACCATACCAATTCACTTGGTACCCTTAATATTATCACCTAATCAATGTGTCGGTTAACCACACACGCTCCATTGATCTATGACAAACATTAAGTCACCCTTCGTGGTCCTTACTAGTCCAAGTTAGTGTGTCGGTTAACCACACACGCTCCACCAACGACTTGGTAAGGTACAAAGTGTGAATTCCATGGGCTAGCACCAAATTCACATTTTTCCTAAAGTAACTAATATTGGGAATTAAATAAAAAAAATATTTAGTTACTTTATAATAATCATTATACTTTTAATGAGAATTTAAAGTCATTGTCCTACCCGTTCGGCTAACGACCTTCAACCGATCAAGCAAGCGGTGGGTGAGAGTGGACACCCATTAAGTCACCATTTTATAGGCAACAACCTTATACCCACCTTATAGACCGGCTTCGTGAATGAGACCTACTAACGGTAAAACGACTTGTTCTTATACATATATATAATTAACCATTAATGTTATAAATAGTATAAGTGTTGAATTTTAACTTTTAAAATTCTAAGTGTTGGAATTAAAGTTTATTAAAGTGTGTGAAACTTTTCCAAATTCCAAAACTTGAGGGCAAGTTTTGTAACTCTTCAAAACATTTCATTTCATAACTTATGAATTAAAGGTTCATAAAATGAAGACTCTTCATTTTATGTAACTTATGTGTTTTTAATGTGTGTTAAAGAAAAGTGACCTTTGGATATCCATAACTTGAGGAAAACTTATGGACTCCATTAAAACACATAAATGATCAAGAATTAATCCTAAACAATTCAGCAAATAATTCCTATCATCTTCTAAATTCATAAGAACATGAACATGATTATCAAAGTTTCAAGAATTATATGAACATATATAAAGCATGAAATTTTGATATATGCTATTGTAAATGGATTAGAACAACCATCACACCAACTAAAATAAGTTTTAAAACATCAAAACAGTTTAGGGTAAAGTTTCTAGTCCATTTCCAGCAGCAAAAGTCGAAAATCTACATTCTGAACCTTCTACAAGCCGAGTGCACGAACCTACTCGGCGAGTAGGATGAATTTTGCCTTGGACTCATCGAGTCCCCCCATGGACTCGGCGAGTCCATCATGCAGACAGCAAAGATTTCGACTTTTTTCACTATTTTGCATCAAGTATCAAACAAGCAAGGCTAGGCTCTGATACCACTGTTGGGTTTAGAGCAATCTAACACTTCCTATGTGTGCATGCAACCCTAATAAACCTTAGATCTATGTTTGTCTAAATACATGAAAAATAATAATTTTCCAAGGTTCATAACCTATCTAACATGGCATGGTGAGTTTGATTCCTAAGGAGTTTGAGGGCCAAGCACCAATAGTGTGAATGCCTCAAATGGAATCACAAATCACCACAAACTCTTGGAAAACTTTGAGAGAGTGTATACACACTTATAAAATCGGTCACACACAAACACACATACTAGTTCCACTAGTCGCCATTTCATGCAACATAAGCATGCTTATATAGTGTACATGATTAGGGTGAAACCCTAATAACCCATGACCTTTCCTTTTCCAAGGATCCATGGGTTAAAAGCTCCATGGATCATCCATGGACTTCCATACAAGCCTAGCCCATTAACAAATGAGTGTTAGCCCACACCATATAAAACAAATAGCCCACAATCTAATTAGTCTTCCTTTTAATCTCTAAATTAATTCACAATTAATTTAATACTAAGACTAATTAACTAACGCGACTTCATATTAATATATTATAACTTATAATATATTAATAATCATATGTGTATAACTCTCATAAAATTATCCATAAATAGTTTGGATGAAATGCAACCCAAATGGACCATGCCGGGTCGGGTCAAGTATATACCAAATAAGTTATGGACTTAGACACCTTATCCAACATTTTCATCCTACATTTGAACATTATTCACACCTTCACTTAAATTCTGGATCTATGATAACAAATATCACCATATTTATTCTTAGATCTTCAACTCTCCAAGCATTTACCAAGTGTTCTTGATTTGGCAACCTCTCTTCTTCCATATTCATCTCAAAAAATCATTCAAGGTGAGTTCATACTCCTACATTTTCATGTTTTCTTCAAGTTTTAGGGGGGGGATACAAGTTAAATCACCTTAACACAAATCAAACTCATACTTCAGCTTTCAAAATTGTTTAATATGCAAGTAGTTCAGGTTTATACCTTTCTACTAACTACTTTCACATCTCCATACGATTTTTCTACAATTTATGGTGCTTTTTACAAAACTGTCTATCATATCATAAACGAATTCGGACCAGTCTGTGAATATGAACATTTTCACACAAGTTAGAGAGTTCTAAAAATCATAATAAAAATTATGAATCAACTAGACGCATTTTCTAAACTCTCAGAGTTTACGGATATAGTTTTTGACTTCGTATGATTTTTCTATGAGTTTTCTAAAAGTAGTGTAGAAAAGTTAAAAACTAGTTAACAGCTTATAACTTTCATAACACTTTGTAACATGTTAAGCAAACTGTTTATCTTTGATGACTTCATATTTTACATGTGTTGTCTGTTGAGATACATTTTAATAACAGAAATTACTCACTAATTTGTAAGAATCCACTATCATTAGAAACATACAAGATGAAGCATAAGAAGTATAGTTATGCTTTACTAAATATACTACTTACGCAAAAAAGGTTTAGCTGTCAATACAAATGGGTTTCATTTACCACATGATAAATTATAATAGGTATAGTTTATGGACTTCATGCTTCAAACATACTACATAGAAAGGAGATTTCAATTCCACCATACAAAAGGTTTTACACGCATACTACACGTAAACTCGTTATCGTAAATTCTGAGACATGTCTTCATTGTACTTTTAGAGTACGGGTTAAAATTCCTAACTCTTGTAGGGAGAGCATGATAATTGTGTATAGATCTGTATTGGAATTGATAACCCACACCCATGTTGCTTACGACAGCCCGATCGGCCGATCGGGGGTGACAAATGTCATTTTATTTTCGACGCCTGAAGAACGTCGTAATAGGCATCTCTGTTATAGTATGGTTATAGCGACTCACATAGGGAGATAACGATACTTATAGTTTACGGTAACTTCTACTTTAAAAATAGGTTTTATCTATTTAAAATTGCATACATCGTTATAAGTACGAAAACACATACACTCGGTCTTGGGATTTAAGACTATATAACATTTATTACTGAAAATAATGGACTTTTCTTGGATATACATTACATTACAAACAAAGGATTTCAAACTCTACATCCAAAAAGCTTATTAACTCACCAACTTAATTGTTGACACTTTTTCGAAGTTACTTATATTCTCAGGAAATCAACAGCTTTTGAGGATGAGACGTTAAATCGTTAAACATTTCATTTTTTTCATCATAATGTAATTGAATTTGAAACATGTAAACTCATACTATGCTCTAACTTTTTCAATTATATTTATTATGGTTGTATTTACTTTGAGAACTGTTATACTCTTGTTGTAATACTATACATGAAGTCCGCCACCCCCAGACGTTTCCGCCATCCTTGGTTTGGGGGTGTGACAGATTGGTATCAGAGCATTGTTTATAGTGAACATAGTATGTCAAACCACATAAGATATACAAACTATAAACACAAAGGGACTAAGATTCTCTAATTAAATGTTTTCCCTACAATTATACTTTTAAAAATAAAATGTTGTTCTTATGAAAAAGTATAAGTACATACATGCATACCGGTATAGTGTCACGTCTAAGGAAAACTCGAAAGTTAAAAATAGAGGAGTTGTGCACTATGATTATGACTTGGGATATGCAATCAAGTCTGGGAAGAATATAGCCTGATCAACTACATTCGTCCGAGAAGTGACTAGTATATGTTGGGGGATAGTCATAGTGGACAATAAGTCTATCAACCTATCAACTCCCATATAGGAATTACTCTAAGAATCAAACAAAACATTTAAAATACTATAGGAGCATTTTATGCACCAAAACACAATATTTCTAAATTCATTATGTACCTCTTACACCCCTATTCTCGTACAGACGTCATGGAAGGATTTCATTTACCAGGAGATCCCTACTTTCTGAACCAAGGAAACAGTGGTTAGATAGAAGCAGAACCGAAAGAGGATCCTGAGGAAGTATTCGAGGAGGAGCCCGAGGAAGACCCCGAAGAGGCCGAAGAAGAAGGAGAACCCAAAGAGGAAGAAGAAATTGACAAGAAGAACTCGAAGAAGAATTGGAGGACGAAGAAGAAGAGGAGGAGCCAGAGGAGGAAGTCATCAACCCTCCTTACACCGCGAGGGTGCCTGCGAACCGTTTGGGCTACAATGTGCCTGAGCCCCATTGGGCGGCAGTGATCGAGGGGTGGAGCCGTCGACAACGACAACGATCACCATTTGACGATCAACGGGGTTACTACAACCTCAGTCATGGGGGACCGGCTGACAGATCCCTCCCCGTCGTGGTCCAACAAATCACGAACCTGGGGAACCAGAATAGGGAAATGGCAGATCGATTTCGGGATCTCAACGCTGTTGCAGAAGCCACCGATGTACGTACTATGGATTTGGAAAGAGACTTTTATCCCATGGGCCAACTCATCTAGGACCTGACTGCCGCTCAGGCGGAGGTAAGGGAGTACCAGGAAAGGCATGCAGCTCTCGAGGAGAGAGTGATTGCGATCGAACATCGAATTGCGGAGCTTCAGGAAGCATCAACCTCGTCTCAAGGCCGCAATGGACCAGCTGATTCCACCCGCCTCGATTAGTGCTTGTACTACTCACATTTTGTTATAAACTAGGTTTACGAAAACGTGTTGGGACTACCTTTCCTGCAAGTAGGTTTGACCTTGCGTCTAAGTGGCTACACTAGTCGAAGGGTCTATGTGCTGCTAAAAGTTTCCATTACATTGATATAATGTAGACCTTCTATAAGGTCAAATTTTCCTAAAAGCATGTACTAAATTGTATTAATTAAAGTTGGCATGCATTTTATTTCATTGGGAGTTCACCTCCAAATTCATAACATAGCATTACAAACGATTTGCTTATGGTAACTCTAACATTATTTAATATATACCTCGAGATTATATGTAATTAAGAGGCGGTCAACTTAGATATGGTGAGTCCGCCTTGGGTCCTGTTCCTTTTTTGGTTGTGGGCTTAGGGCAGACTTATTAAGTTCGACGGTTTATTGAACCTTAGTTACACACAATTGGTATACATCGAGTGGTCTTATGAGTGGATCAGACATGGAACAAAGA
Source organism: Lactuca saligna (assembly GCF_052625555.1). NCBI lineage: Eukaryota > Viridiplantae > Streptophyta > Magnoliopsida > Asterales > Asteraceae > Lactuca > Lactuca saligna. Next base: position 134,722,638 of record NC_136421.1, on the reverse strand, counting down.
TTACAAGATTACATTTGAGTCATTACTACTAAATTCATAAGTTTATTTACATAGACTCCTATTATGAGTTGTTTGCAAACATTAGAAAGTTGTGAAATACTATACTTGAAAACTAATAACCTAGTTCTACGACACCCGACTTATAACCATTACTAAAAGACTTACATACATTTCGTCTTTAAACTCTATGGTAGAAAGATGCCACCTCGTAGGTCTGCTGGACACATTGACAGAACACAAACGAATCCACCACCGCCACCTCCCCAGTATGATCCTGCTATTTTCCAGGCTGCGGTTATGGCTGCAGTGGTAGCTGCTATGTCCCAAATCAGCACTGACTGTGCCAGGAGGACGGGGATCGGTACAAATAACTCTACTCAAGGAGATAGCCAAGGGCGTTCGAGAGAATGTTCATATAAGGACTTCACAAATGGCAAACCCAATCCTTTCAATGGAAGCGGGGGCGTCATCACTTTGATGCAATGGTTCGAGAAGAACGAATCCATGTTCAAGATCTATGCATGTCCCAAAGCAAGCAAAGTCAAATTTGCAGCTTTCTTTTCACCGGCAGGGCCCTTACTTGGTGGAACGACCACGTAAAATCACTGACACTCACCGTGGCTAATTCGATAAGTTGGGAAGACTTGAAAACTATGATGTTGAAGGAGTATTGTCGAAGGGGTGAAGTGCAAAAATTAGAGCAAGAACTGTGGAGTCTCAAAATGGCAGGCTCTGACCTTGCAACTTACACTGCCCGATTCAATGATCTAGCACTCCTCTGTCCAGTGATGGTCGCTCCGGAAAGTAAGAAGGTGGAGCAATACCTCTGGGGATTGTCTCCCCATATTCAAAATAGCGTGTTAGCCTCAAGCCCAACTACCTTTGACAGTGCCAAGGAGATTGCACAACAACTCATTGATCATCGGCCCAACCATAACACTGTGACAACCACCTCCGATCAAGCAAGAGGAGGGAACAACAAGAGGAAGTTCTGTAACAATAAAAAGAAGCAACCGACATAGGACCCCGCCAAGAAGCAACAAAGTGTTACCATCCATGCTGCCACTACTCCTTCCACTCCGGCACCACTGAGGCAATATATTGGAAACCTTCCTAAGTGCGACAAGTGCAACTTTCACCACAACGGTCCTTATCGTGAAATGCACTGCAATAACTATAACAAAAAGGGTCATACCGCCCGAATCTACAGGGCGTCTGCCCAACAAGCCAACCCGGTCGCCAACGTCGAAGCAAGCCAAGCCTGTTACGGCTACGGGGAAACCGGGTACTAAAAGAGGGACTGCCCAAAAGCTAAAAACGCAAACACCAGCGGTGTTGGAAGGATCTTGGCTTTAGGGCAGGGGGAAGCGAGGGAAGATCCCACGGTGGTTACCGATACGTTTCTCCTTAATAACTCATATGCAAGCATATTATTTGTGGAGCGGAGAGGAGTTTCGTTAGCCACAAATTCAAACCATTATTAAAACAAAATCCCCAATCACTAAAAGATACATACGTCGTAGAAATGGCAAATGGAAAAATAGAGAGCATTAACGACATATACTCATGGTGTACCCTCACTCTAGACAATCACTCTTTCAAAATTGATATATTTCCGGTTGCAATAAAAAGCTTTGACATCATCATCGACATGGATTGGTTAAGCTCAAATCATGCTGACATTCTGTGTTACGAAAGGGTCGTTCGCCTTAATCTGTCGGGCAGCAAAACTCTCGTCGTCTGTGGCGACAAGCCTAGTGCAAACCTACAAATCATCTCCTGCGCCAAAGCCCAAAGGTATCTCCGAAAAAAATACCACGCCTTCTTAGCCTAAGTAGTGGATAAGAAACAAGAGGTAAAGGACGTCAAGGACATCCCGAAGGTCTATAATTTCCATGACATATTCCCAGAAGACCTTCTCGGAGTTCCACCTGCACGACAAGTCAAATTTCGAATAGACCTAATTCTCGGAGCTACCCCCGTAGCCAAAGCGCCTTACCGCCTAGCGCCAGCTGAGATACAAGAACTATCCAGCCAACTAAACGAACTGCTGAGCAAGGGGTTCATCCGACCCAGCTTCTCGCCTTGGGGAGAACCTGTTCTATTTGTGAAGAAGAATGATGGATCGTTCCGCATGTGCATCAACTACTGCAGTTAAATAAGCTTACCATCAAAAACTGATACCCTCTACCCCGAATCGACGACCTATTTGACCAACTCCAAGGAGCATCTTACTTCTCAAAGATAGATCTAAGGTTGGGATACCATCAACTACGGGTCTAGGAGGAGGATGTTCCCAAAACGGCATTCAGGACTCGGTACGGTCACTAAGAGTTTGTAGTGATGCCCTTCAGGTTAACAAACACTCCCATGGTTTTCATGGATCTAATGAACCGGGTGTGTCGACCTTACCTAGATAAGTTCGTGATTGTATTCATAGACGACATCCTAGTCTATTCAAGGAGTGAGGAAGAGCATAGCCAACACCTATGACAAGTATTAGATACACTAAGGGCGGAGAAATTATATGCAAAATTTTTGAAGTGTGAATTCTGGATCCATGAAGTGAAATTCCTCAGTCATGTGGTTAACAAGAAAGGGATACACGTGGATCCCTCCAAAATCAAGGCGATCGAGAACTGGTCAGCACCAAGGACATCTACAGAAATCCGTCAATTCTGAGGCCTCACTGGCTACTACTGGAGGTTCATCCAAAACTTCTCCAAGATTGCCAAACCACTTACCACCCTGACGCAAAAAGGTGTGACTTTTAACTGGGAGAGAAGCAAGAAACCGCTTTCCAAACACTAAAGTAGGCCCTGCGCAGTGCCCCGATTTTATCTCTACTAGAAGGGACCAAAGACTTTGCAGTCTACTGAGACACATCAAACCGGGGCTTGGATGTGTGTTAATGCAACTAGGAAAGGTCAGTCCCTACGCATCGAGGCAATTAAAAATGCTCGAGGTCAACTATGTCACACATGACCTCGAATTGGGAGAGTAGTATTCTCCCTAAAGATCTGGAGGCACTACCTTTATGGAACAAAGTGTACTGTCTTTACCAATCACAAAAGCCTTCAACACATCCTCAATAAAAAAGAACTCTACATGAGGCAGAGACGATGGATAGAACTACTAAATGACTACGAGTGTGAGATTCGCTATCACCCAGGTAAGGCCAACGTAGCAGTTGGCACCTTAAGTCGAAAAGAATACTCGGGTCGCTGAGTAAAGTTATTAACCATGACAATCCATTCGTACATGTCCATTCAAATCAAAGAGGCCCAACAGGAAGCTTTGAAACTTGATAATGTGACAGGTGAGGCATTAAGAGGAATGGATAAGAATCTATAAGTCAAGGACGATGGAGCTCGTTATCTAATGAACCGAATTTGGACACCGAAATTCGGTGGGTTCAGGGATGTCGTCCTGAATGAAGCACACAAAAATTGATACTCTGTACATCCCGGTTCGGACAAGATGTACCTATACCTGAAGAAACTCTACTGGTGGCCGAACATGAAAGCCGAAATCGCTACCTATGTGAGCAAGTGTCTGACTTGCACCAAAGTTAAAGTAGAGTACCAAAAGCCTTCGGGTCTACTACAGCAACATATGATACCCGAATGGAAATAGGAACAAATAACCATGGACTTCATAACCAAACTGCCTAAGACAACGGGTGGCCTCGATACCATTTGGGTGATCATTGACAGGTTGACCAAGTCCGTACACTTCCTACCGATGAAGGAGACCGACAAAAATGGAGAAGCTAACCAATATGTACATCAAGGAAATCGTGAGGTTACATGGGGTGCCGAAGTCCATTATCTCAGACAGGGATAGTTGATTTACTTCGCGATTCTGGTAGTCACTTCAAAAATCCATGGGAACTAGGTTGGACATGAGTACGTCCTATCACCCACAAATTGATGGGAAAAGTGAGAGGACCGCACAGATGCTAGAAGAGATGCTTAGGGCGTGTGTGATAGACTTTGGTAAAGCTTGAGATGCCTATTAAACACTTGTCAAATTCTTGTACAATAACAATTATCACACTAAGATCAAGGTTGCACCATTTGAAGCCCTCTACGGTTGGGCTGAAGTGGGTGACACACAACTAGCTAAGGGACAAGTCCCTAACATCACCCTCACTGGCCCAGAGATCATAAGAGAAACTATAAAGAGGATTGTCCAAATCCGAGAGCGACTAAAGGCTTCTAGAGACAGATAGAAAAGTTACACATATAACAGACGAAAGCCTTTGGAATTCCAGGTTAGAGATCGAGTGCTATTAACAGTCTCACCCTGGAATGGTTTAATACATTTCGGTAAACGTGAAAAGATGAACCCTAGATACATCGGGCCATTCGATATCCTCACTAGGATTGGCCCGGTAGCATACAAGCTTCGGCTACCGCAAGAACTCAAAAATGTACATCCTACCTTCCACGTATCGAACTTAAAGAAGTGTCTGTACGACGAGACTCTTGTAATACCACTCGACGATATCGAAATCAACGAGAGTCTCCACTTCGTGGAAGAACCGGTAAAAATCATGGATCGAGAGATCAAGAGAATGAAACAGAGTCGCATCCCTATTGTGAAGGTCCGTTGGAACGCTAAACGAGGACCCGAGTTCACCTGGGAATGTGAAGATCATATTAAACAAAAAAACCCACACCTCTTCCCAAACGCCTAAAGTCCCAGTCAAAATTTCGGGACGAAATTCCTTCTAACAGGGGGATGATGTGACAACCGTCAATTTCTGATCAAGTTAACGTCAAATAAAGTCAACTAGTCAAATAGTCAACTCAATTAACCCTTGTATATTAGGGTTTACATTATGCTTACGATTTTACAACTCACTATCTTAATGCAAAGTATCACTTTGAGTTCTCACGTGTTCAGAAAATTTAAATCCTAATCATGGTAAATGATGTAACTACTCGATAAAAATACTATTACATACCCTTCCGGGGCGTATAACACTCATAACAAGGATTACCATTGTTGGGTTTTGAGCATTCTAACACTCCTAAGTGTACATGCAACCCTAATAAACCTTGGATCTATTTTTTCTCTAAAATACATGCAAATAATAATATATAAGGTTTACATCCTAACTAGCATGGCATGAAGAACTAGAATCATAAAACACTAGTAGAATGACATACCTTTTGATGGTGATTGGTTGCTTGGAGTTTGAGAGCCTAACACTAATAATGTGAATGTCTCAAGTGGAATCACAAATCACCACAAACTTGGAAAACTTATGAAAGTGTATGCTTTGCTTCAAGAAATCGGCTACACCCTTTTTTCACACACTAGGGTCAATTTCATGCAACATAAGCTTGTTTATACAGTGTGCATGATTAGGGTAAAACCCTAATAACCCATGTCTTTTCCTTTCCTAGGATCCATGGGTTAAAACCTCCATGGATTATCCATGGACTTCCATATAAGCTTAGCCCATTTCCAAATGAGTGTTAGGCCATACTATATAAATATAATAGCCCATGATTTAATTAGTCTTCCTCTTAATCACTAAAATAATTCATAATTAATTTAAGACTAAAAAATAATTATATAACATGACTTCATATTAATATATTATAACTTATAATATATTAATAAACCATAAGTACACAATTCTCATAATATTATCCATAAATTGTTTGGGTGAAGTGCAACCCAAATGGACCATGTTGGGTCGGGTCAAGTATATACCAAATAAGTTATGGACTTAGACACCTTATCCAACAGTCTCCCACTTGGATAAGTTTAATAACTGTATTTGCCTATGTTACTTCAGGAACCAACCAGTAATCATAGCTCTCGAAAACTCTGTTGAACTATGAAGTGCCATTTTAGATAAGTGATCATATAATCCTCTGTTCTCATGATATCAATCGGACAAATACATGGAACAACATCGTACTTATTGTCCAGCAGTTTGTTTCCTAATTTCCGATTTGTTTTACAAAGAACTTAATCGAACACATCAATTTAGTTCTGACTGGGCCCGGTACATAGGTCAAAACAAAATCATTGAGGGGCCCAGATATCGCTTCTATTTCTAGAAGGAATAGATAAACTTTGACTCATATGCTTGTTCTACTACTTGTTGAATTGTACACAAAGGCGCGTTTTATAACATCAAGTTACTGATGTGTTTTCGTGCAATCAATGCACAACCAACTCATAGGCAACAACTCATATCTCTAGGTTTGAAGACTTATATGATATTACCGTCTCACGATCACTCGAGATAAATTCCATGAAGTGATACAAGTGAGCGTGGGTTAATTCGAATACTCATAACTTATGAGCACTCATGAATGTTTTAGCAACCATTGTTATGACTAAACACATTTAGCCATCTACAAACTCGATTCATGACATTCTTAATTCATACCTACTTCCAACATATGAACGACTGTGGAGTGTTTAAATAACTTAGTCATTCAGAAAGAATAACTTAGCTATTCTGGAAGTCAAAACATGTAAAGTGAAACACAATAATAATCTAATCCAATATGATCTCAGAACCCTTTTGAATATAAATTAAAAACACATTTTATTTATCACCATATTGATTACACATTATTCATTGTATAATGTTTCAAATAATCAACTTAATACTTGAATAAAAACAACAGTTGTCCCATGCTCCTAGCATGTACACTTTGTTTTTCTAAACAATAGTTATGCCATACTCCAAGTATGCGTATTATGTTTGACTATGATCTTTACTTTGTGGAATAGATCAATTGAACATGATTCCAATGATGCTCATTTCACAATCCCAAATCGTTATTGTAAATGTAAGAATTCCTAATTCCTACCAATTACCAAAAATCAGCTAGATTTTAAGCTTATATGCACTGATCCTCTCGTAATGATTATGCACAAGGTCACCAAAACCTTGTCATCAGTTATTACAGAGGATTCCAAAGGAGATCAACTCTATGGAAACGAAGTCTCATATCAAAAGTACATTGCTTTTAACATCCTTCTTGCACTAAGCTTTTCTAATCTTACAAAGATTGAACAACTTCCACCTATGGAGACATTTTCATAGTCCCATTTTGACTATCACTTCCGAACAAGAGTTACTGCTTTTCAAAAAATGTCAATAAGGTCCTTTCCAACAATTTACATCATATTTCCAACTGTCCTTGAGCAACCAATCTTTGGTGAACCTCAGACTGTCCTCGACAATTTCTTAATCACTTTAGTCATATCCCGTTCTAGACTTTTTCCCTTCTTAATGCCCTAAGCATTTGGAAAATATAGAAAGGATGAATATTATAGCACATGTAATCGATCCTATATCTAAACTATATGGGATACGATTCATGATGTTTCACATAAAGACATGATACTAGACCAGTCTTTTGCTACAATATTTTTTTATTATTTTATTTGCCATGTTTTCAAAATTTAACTATGAAGAGGGATGTTGTAATCATAATCGAATTTTTGAAAACGCAATATATATATATATATATATATATAGAGAGAGAGAGAGAGAGAGAATTTTTTTAAGTTGAACCATTCCAACATAAAATATATAGATATATCCTTGACTAAAGATGATTAAAAACTCAATCTAAGCTTTTAGAATTGAAACGAAGTATAAGTTCCTCTCCCTTAATTATAGTAAAATAACTTTTTCAACCCCTACAACTTTACGAATTGAAACTTTTGTTTTTCTATAATTAACATTGCTAGCTTGCAACACTAAACATAATAATCATGCTCCCCCTAATATGATGATTATCAGCATAACACGTATGCTCCCACTAGCTCTGACATATTTCCATAAATCAGTTGGACTTCTTAAATTTAGATTCGTACACCCTTTCTTAGATAGCTCACATGTGTGTCTAAACAATTTCCAAAACTATCAAAAAGGGATGTCGTAATCATAGTCTTAATAGTTTAGACCTTTTCCATTTCTCACAAGTCCATGTTAGTGTGTCGGTTAACCAGACACGCTCCACTAACGAATTTGAGAATGCAAACATCACAATTGCTATCTACTTAAAATCATCTTAGTGAAAGCCTTTCCTTACCATCATTTTCATGAATCGGAGAGAAACCTTATGACACTTAGATTTTATAGTGTATGGGTTTCTATCCATATGAATTTTTCAAAACCATAATCACAAGATAAGGTTAGTGATAAATTCAACATTACATGGATTGAACTTGTTCAATCTTAATGTCTTGTCACCAGGTAGCAGAAGGCCCACCAATGCTTCCAAGCTGTTATGCATATAGTTTAGAACTAACAGAACTCACATGCATAGTCAACTTAATAGGAACAGACACAAAAACAAGAATTATGCAACTTAATAGGTTGCAAACCTTAAGTCGTGTGCTAGTGATAAAACTCAGGTTTTACTCTTGATTAAGTCTTGAAATCCTTTCAGGATCTTTAAGACTCCCACTGTCCTCTTGACATATAAGTTTCCCTAGTCAAGGACCATTCCTTGACAAAAACAAGTATTCAAGGGATAGTGCGGATTCTTATCAAGATAAACACTTCACACAATTGGTCTTAGTTGGTCTTTGTCTTATCCAAGACATCACAACTTACCAATTTCAAATGTACAGGAGTAGAAACCATTTTATACTACATTTGATAAGTGTTTTAAACCTTACTTTATGTCACTCAATGTTACAATCTTGGAGTATGACTCTAAGAGTTGTTTTGGAACGAAGTATGACTCATTCTCTTGATTTTAACCATTCCAACAATTCATGACCCATCTTCTTAGTCATAACAATGCACTAAGATGTCCTTAGAGTATGAATTTGTGATATGGTTTCATAATCATTAAGATAATCATAAAACATGATACTAAAGTACTCTGCCATCTTTTCAAATTTGAGAAACTTTTATCTCTCTGCCAAATTTAATTCTTCTCATCCGTTCTACCATACAATGAAACTTTTCCAATGTTACAGAATTATACTTAACCTTATAAGTATAACCATATTTACTAATCTTTAGTAAATCATGATGAATCGATCTTTGTGGTGGACCTTGACCAGCACACACCCAGTGTACCTAGTTCCTTAGTCCTTCAATTGAATCACATATGCATGTGATCAACGAATTAGTCTCAATTTCACAAAGATGAAAATTCTCATTCATCATACAATATAGCTTGTATGATTCCAAGTTTCTATCCAATTGAAGCTTGGGTGATGAGAACCTTTCCTCATTTGGTAAATTCATACACTACCACAAATGAGAGAATCAATCTCATATTTCCATTATTGCTAGAAACATACAAGCATCAATTTTCCATAAATGCCATTGTAAGGGGATATAATATAAAATAAACTAAAAAAACTTTTATTTCTTTATAAAATGCGGAAAAATATTCCTTACAATGCATCTTTAAATGAAAACTATGCTATTACATATTTCCTAGCAATCTAGCATAACTTTTAAGTAGTAGCTCAAAAATCCGATCCTCGAACCATGCGATAGAAATCCATCTTCGTGATCAAATTCAGCGCACTCTTCTTTTAACCTTCCTTTTGCTCGATCCTACTAAACATCAATATGCAATCTAGTCACATCATGTAATAGGAATCAACAATTAGGAACTTTAATAAAGTTAGAGAGTAGACTTACCTGAAGCAGAGTCAACCATTTTGTCTCTACTTGCTTTCAACTCTTTTAGGTATTTAGGGCAGCTTCGCTTCCAATTTCCCTTCCCATGACAATAAAAACATATAGACTCTTTGGGAACAGTACGCAAGACAATCACAGACTTAGCCTTTCCCTTTACCTTTCAGTCAACCGGGTTGACCAAGGTTGATCCCTTTCCATTGGGAGGAGAAAGCTTATTTTGGACTTCCAATGTTACCATTATCCATGTCCATGGAAGTTTGAGAATTTGATCTTTCACCAATATTTACTTTTCTAGTGCGAAAAAACATTTCTGATTCAGCATCAATGAGCAAATAAGAAAGATCAATAAGATTCATGTCGTGATCTATCACATAGTAGTCCTTAATGAACTCACTATATGACTCTGAAAGTGTCTGAAGAACCCAGTCAGCAGCTAACTTCCTTGAGATATCGACACCTAACATTCTCAACCTGTCAATGTGTGACTTCATTTCTAATACATGAGTACACACAGGGTTTCCATCTTTATGTTTCATTGCCAGTAGGGCTTGAGTGATCTTGAACTTTTCAAGTCTTCGAGCTTGTGGGTCAGGGAGAATAAATGGAGGAGGTGGAGGAAGTGAATCATGATGTTGAGGGACATCATCTTTAAGAGGAAAGTTTGTTCCAAGAGATTTGGTAAGATCATAGTTGTCTGAACCAGACATCTACAATGGGAGAAAATCAAGTTAGTTGATTCAAGTCCTTAATATAACACCCAATATGAAATATTAAGGCTAGGACCCAACACAATATTTTATAACTTGGTAGAGGGATGTCGTGGCTTGAAGAGCAAAATAACGGAGAAATAAAAAAGGTTGAAGGAACAACTACAAGAAAGGAAGGAAGAAAGGGAAAAACCACAATTCCCTAAAGAAGAATTCCCACCGTTAAGTGAACTTCATGTAGCAAGGCCCTTCATGGAAGTAGAGATTCATTACTCTGAAAACACTACATCAAACCCAAAATTTAGGAAGATAACTAACTCACTTTACAAAGTAAAAGTTGAGTTTGATATCCCTAATTGCCCAGCATTCAGGATCGACACAATAATAGACACAGGAGCATCAGCATGCTGCATAAACAAGAAGGTTATTACAGACGAAACACTTGAACCTTTAAACCACAGTGTTTTCTTTAATGGTTTAAATTCAAGACAGCAGGCAACTCACAAAATAAATCAAGGATATTTTCTCATCGAGGGAAACAAGTTCAAGATTCCCCTTATATGTGCATTTGATATATATGGCAGCAATGGCATTGAAATGCTGATAGGAACCAACTGCGTTCTTCGTGTTTTTTGACCATTTGTGCTGCCATTTGTTTAAAGTTGCGAAACTTTGGGTATGGTAGATTGTCATTATCTTCTTTGGAAAGATGAAGAATTGTATGGTCCTCACCATGTTTCGCTGCGAATGGGTTTTCCCATTCAGACTCTGATTTTTGTGTGGTGAGTTGGTCATCCCATTGTGGCAAATATTCATCAAGAAAATCTTGTTGGTTTTTTGAAAATTCTTCTTTTAGAACAAGGATCTTTCCACCACTTCTTTCATCATCATCCCAGTCACTTGTTTTGTCCATAATTATCACTTTTCCTGGGGTAATTTCATCATCTAGGAATTCATCTCCCCAGCCGATTGCTGCAATTTCTTCTATTGAAGTTGTGCTTACTGAGGTATCGTACTTGACATAATCGTCCCATTTTCCAGATTGTTCACCAAGAGTTGACCATTTATGTTTTGATCGTCTTGGCTTATTGGAACGTCTTGCTGTGTTCAGTGGCTCATTCTCCAAGATCCTTGCTTCATCCAGACATTCTTCACAGAAACATATATCACAGGGGATATGTTTTGTCTGAGGTGTTTGAAAACATACTCCTATAAAATGCTCTTCATCTTCGTCGATATGATCGTTACCTAGTACTTCTTGATCATTCTGGTCAACAGTGTATCTTGTTGGTTGGGGGGCTCGACGATATCTTTCAAATAGGAGACTTAATGATCTGTTAAGCCTTTCATGTACCGCTACTCTTGATGGTACACTTACTGATGTTTGCTCAGATGGCTTTAGATTCCAGCTCATTCCTTCAAGCTCTTCTATACTCCTTCTTTCACCAGAAATTGTCATGATGCAATTTGTTGTGAGATGGTCCACAACATTTTCTACATTATATTGGAATCCCATATGGCTAGTGTTTGATAGCCTACCCATTATGTCTATTGTAATCAAAAGATTACTTTCGCCTCCTTGCCAAGTTTTGTACCCATGAGTTTGTATGAAAGCTTCTACATGATTATGGAAGTCCTCGATACTTAAAACCATATCGGTGAACATGTAGACTAGCTGCGTTCCTGCAGAGAGGTCGACTTCCATAGTTCCAATGATTTTTCGACTATCTTCCCATCTAGCCTCGAAGGACAACTAGAGCATTTGTTCCCACACTTCTCCTGTGGAGTGCATGTAGCCTGATCATGAATATTCCTAGGTGAATATGTCAGAGCCCTGAAGTCCTCAAGTTTTGGTAGCTTTCTTGATTACACAGCCGAAGGTTAACTTGATTTTCTCCAACACATAGGATTCTTTGCTCATAGTAGTGCTCATAGACTCTATGTCTTGTAGTACTTGTATTGTTTGAATAAAGTACCTCTGCTGGAACAAGATTTTCCCTTCTCTCTCTTGATATTTCAAGTTGTCTTTCTGGATCTACAACAGACTCCAAGGTACGATTATAGTTGTTTCTTCCAAATACTCTTCTTGTTACCCTAGCTGCTTGATATCTGTTTCGGGTCATTTGTCGATAACCACAAATTTGATCTTCTTGAGTTGGGAGTTCTGTTTGAGTTTGTGTGGAATTCCTATTGAGGATGCTTGGCCTTCTGAAATTCATTTCTTTGATTCTTTTCAAAACTGTTCTTTAAAGATTTTGTTGGGATCTTCAAAGACGTAGATTTTCCCGTTACTTTTCTTTAATGGAAGTTTCCCACTAATAGAGAAATTATCAAGTCTTCTGGTTAAGCTTGATATTGAGTCTTCAAGATCTGTTGGCTGAGTATTTTGTTTAATAATAGTTTGAACCTCTTGTTTGAGCTTGTAAATCTTTTCTTCAATATCAATCAGCTTCTAACTTTGCTTAGTTGCTAAGTATAGCAAGGTGTTGTTTTGTTTTATAACAGCCTTTACTTGTCTAACTAGAGCTTCTTTGTAGTCAGTTATTTTTGCAAAACCAACTACTAGTGATTCAAAGTCTTCAGTGGCTTGTATGGCTTCCTAATACTCAATAGTTTCTTTTTGATTGGCAATACTCATCCGGTGATGAGCCTCTTGACTTCGTGAAGAAGATTTTCAAACTTTTGGGTTTTATGATTGAGTTCTTCTATTGGTCTGAGGGCTTCTTTCTAAACTAATTTTGGTTGCTCCGCTATTTCTTGAACAAGGCTCGGGACTTCTCTTTTTGTGAGTGGTTTAGATTGATGGATCTCAGTTGAGATTTGTTGAAAGCTTTTTCTAGTTTCACTTCGAGTTTTTCTTAATAACTCCTCACAGGATTCAAGATTCTTTTGACAACTTTGGACTTTTGACTCAAGATGATGAAATTACCCTAGGAAAAGTGACAATTATGGACAAAACAAGTGACTGGATGATGATGAAAGAAGTGGTGGAAAGATCCTTGTCCTACAAGAAGAATTTTCAAAAAACCAACAAGATTTTCTTGATGAATATTTGCTACAATGGGATGACCAACTCACCACACAAAGATCAGAGTCTGAATGGGAAAACCCATTCATAGCAAAACATGGTGAGGACCATACAATTCTTCATCTTTTCAAAGAAGATAATGACAATCTACCATACCCAAAGTTTCGCAACTTTAAACAAATGGCAGCACAAATGGTCAAAAAACACGAAGAACATGCTTTTCCAACATCAAATGATGCAGAATCTGGTGCAAGCTATCAACCTCCAGATGATGCAATATTGGGACCAGCTATCTACCCACCAGCACGGCAAAATCCACAGCTAATTTATAGACCAGACTACCAGTTTGGTTATCCTCAAAGAAAAGGCAATATTTTTAATGGAGGATATGGCGAATATCATAATTCACAGTGGACTCTACCACCAGCATGGATGGAATCAGGTGTAATGCTTGTTCTACCAGCAGATCCAGGCTTATGGTCAGATGTAATAGCACGATGGGAGTCTATAACAATCAATAGGCTCAATAACCAAACATGGAGTGACAACAAAGCAAAATTAGCCTTTGTAGAAAATCTCCTTGGAGAAAGCGAAAAGTTAATGTGGCAACATTGGCGAACAGCATACCCAGATGTATATGTTTCCCTTGAAGCAATCGTTGACGAACCACAGAATATAACATCACAAGTTAGGCAGTTAATATTGTTAGAAGATCCATATTAAGGCTCAACTGATGAACATATAAAATATTTTAAGGTAGGAAAATAACGATTCACCAATTTCCACTATGAAAAATGAAATAATTTATTAGGTTTTTATTGGATTTGAAACTCCTATATATTTTGAGATTCATTAAACTTTTCAATGGCATGTTTCAATCTCGATTGTGCCCTATCAAGTTTTGTGATTGGGATGTCGAGGATCACAAAACAAGGTGTGAATAACCATGCAAATTCACTTGGTACCCTTAATATTATCACCTAATCAATGTGCCGGTTAACCACATGCGCTCCACCGATCTATGATAAACATTAAGTCACCCTTTTTGATCCTCACTAGTCCAAGTTAGTGTGCCAGTTAACCACACACGCTCCACCAACGACTTGGTAAGGTACAAAGTGTGAATTTCATGGGTTAGCACCATGTTCACATTTTTCCTAAAGTAACTAAGTTTGGGAATTAAAACATATTTAGTTACTTTATAATAATCATTATACTTTTAATGAGAATTTAAAGTCATTGTCCTACCCGTTCGGCTAACGATCCTCCACCGATCAAGGAAGCGGTGGGTGAGAGTAGACACCCATTAAGATGCCATTTTATAGGCAACAACCTTATACCCCCCTTATAGATCGGCTTCGTGAATGAGGCCTACTAACGGTAAAACGACTTGTTCTTATACATATATGTAATTATTAACCATTAATCTTCTAATAGTATAAGGTTGAATTTTAACTTTTAAAACTTCTAGGGTATGGAATTAAAGTTTGTGTGAGACTTTACAAATTCCAAAACTTGAGGGCAAGTTTTGAACAATTCAAAAACTCTTGGATATTCATAACTTATGAGTTTTAATTAAGTGTTTTAAAACTTTTAATGAAGGGACTCTTGGATATCCATAACTTGAGGACAAGTTATGGAGTCCATAAAAGCATTTATTAGAAAACTGTTCAAGAAAATGTAACTAATTACTTCTTAAAATCATTCAACAGAAATTTTTTTTGGAATTCCATAACTTGAGGACAAATTATGAATTCCATTAAAACACATTAAGATAAAGAATTAACTAACAAACAATTTGCAAATAATTCCTATGATCTAACAAAACTCATATGAACATGAATATCCACATCAACAATTGCAAGAATCATATGAACACATATAAAAACTTGGAATTTTGATATTAGCCTGGAAATTGGTTTACAACAACCATTACCACATCAAAAGCATATTTTATAAGTCCAAAACAGTTTATGGTAGTGATTCTAGACCAACTACAGCCAAAACAGTCGAATATATGTTGTCAGGGGATCCAACTCGTCGAGTGCACGAACAAACTTGACAAGTTGGTTGCATTTTGCCTTGGACTCGGCGACTCCCTTCACGGACTCGGCGAGTCTGTTGTGCAGACAACATATAAACTTCGATTTTCAGCAATTTGCATCAAGTATTCAAGAAAACAAGCCTAGGCTCTTATACCACTGTTGGGGTTTGAGCATTCTAACGCTCCTAAGTGTACATGCAACCCTAATAAACCTTGGATCTATGTTTTCTCTAAAATACATGCAAATAATAATTTCCAAGATTTACATCCTAACTAGCATGGCATGAAGAACTATAATCATAAAACACTAGAAGAACGGCGTACCTTTTGATGGTGATTGATTCCTTGGAGTTTGAGAGCCTAGCACCAATAATGTGAATGCCTCAAGTGGAATCACAAATCACCACAAACTTGGAAAACTTATGAAAGTGTATACTTTGCTTCAAGAAATCGGCCACACCCTTTTTTCACACACTAGGGTCAATTTCATGCAACATAAGCATGTTTATATAGTGTGCATGATTAGGGTAAAACCCTAATAACCCATGTATTTTCCTTTCCAAGGATCCATGAGTTAAAAGCTCCATGGATCATCCATGGACTTCCATATAAGCTTAACCCATTTCCAAATGAATGTTAGCCCACACTATATAGATATAATAGCCCATGATTTAATTAGTCTTCCTTTTAATAACTAAATTAATTCATAATTAATTTAAGACTAAAAACTAATTAAATAACATGACTTCATATTAATATATTATAACTTATAATATATTAATAAACCATAAGTATACAATTCTCATAATATTATCCATAAATCGTTTGGGTGAAGTGTAGCCCAAATGGACCATGTCGGGTCGAGTCAACTATATATACCAAATAAGTTATGGACTTAGACAACTTATCCAACAACCAGGGCTTGTGAACCTTGCATTTTGAGGATAAACACTCACAAAGGTCACAAATAAAAGTCTCTCTAAATCTCTCTCACTTTATCTCTCTCTCTCTCCCAAATCTCTCTCAAAATCTATTTCAACTTTTTATAATCATTTGGGGCATCCCGACCCATAACTTAGTCAAAAACCACTCGAAACAGAATGACTACTTGAAAAACAGCTATATAGGGTCGAAACCCCTATATGAACTGAAGCCTCCCTATAACAACCGGAACTGGCCTTAAGAACCGAACCCTAAGGACCGAACCTGCCAATACCAAAACCTACTGAAGGACCAAACTCACCCTTCGGTTCGGATCACACCCTTCGGATCGAAGCTTCAACTATTCTCGGTTCATTTCACCGTCGCCTCCCATGTGACACCTTCGCCTGTGAGCTTCTCAGACGAACCCTCCTTTGGCCCTCAACAACATGAACCGAACCCTCGCAGGTTCGCTCCCTTTCCCGATTTTCGACCATCTTCGAGTTTTAAGATCGATTTTTCATGATTTTAACATGGGATTTTCACCCAAACTCATATTTTGGCATATAAGACCCTATATTCATATTTTAATCACTTTTTGGGGGAAATCTTAGTCTAAGAATAATATCTATTGTGTAAGATTTTGATTTGGAGCGTTGACTTTTCCATGAAGTAATGACATAAGCTACCTCCCATGCCACCCTATGACAACCTCCAGTCACTATTTATCCCTACCTAGTCAACTATTTGTCCTCTCACACTTCCCTCCAGCAAGATGTCTTGATCAAAGGCTGGAAAACACCTCTCTCTCACTTTTTCTCTCTACAAACTCGAGACTCCAAGGTTGATTGTTACAGCCCGAAATCCAGGTATTTTTCTATTTTGGTTATGTTTTTATTTTAGGGTTTTCAAGATAAGCGAGTACGTTGGGCGTACAAGGTGTACGTTGCGCGTACTCGCACGCCTCATTTGGTGCGTTCATCCTCAGGTACGCTGGGCGTACCCAAGGTTACGCTTGGCGTAACTTTTCCAGATCTAAAACCCCTAATTCCTTTGGAGGGCTATAAAAGGAATGTGTGGCTGGACTTCTCAGCCACCATCCCTCAGAGTGAAACCCTAAAAAGAGTGTACCTTCGTTCTTAAGCCATTTTGTGTATATTATAAGCTTGGTGGTGCCATTCCAAGGTTGCAAAGGAGAAGAAGAGCTCATTGGAAAGACTAGAAGTGGTGTTCAAGTGTAGATCTGAGCTTTGCAAGGGTTAAAGCTTCATTATCAGGTAAAAAGTTTGGATCTTGTCACTTGGTTCATGTTATATGCTTCAAGTACCATTTTCTAGGGTTTTAGTCCCAAAGGTGGAGACTTTTTGTGCAAATGGCCTCCACAAGCTTAGATCCTTTATATTTATGGTCTATTGGAGTTGTAGACTCATAAAAATGACATCTTGGATGTGAATATTGCTCCATGCATGAGATCTAGGTCCTTGAGTTGGAATAGAATGTTGTTAAGAGGTGTTGGAGCCTTTACAGCCATGCCAAGGCTTAAAGGTCTCGACTTTATGGGTTTAGACACATTAACAGAGTCGGATCTAGAAGTTGGAGTAATGGCTTAACCGATTAAGAGCATAAATGAAGAGTGTTAGAATCTGATGGTTACGCTGGGCGTAACTTCCAGTACGCGCAGCGTACTGGGTGGAGACCGCGATCCTTGGGTTGGCGATGTACGCCCCGCCGTACATCTAGCACTACGCCCCGCGTACTCTCAGGGTTGACTTTTGTTGACTTTTAGGGTTTTGGTCAACATGACGACTTTAGGTCAAGGAAGGGTAAAATGGTCTTTTACCCTCTGAGGAATGATGATAAGGGATAAAGTTTTAGTGGTGGAAGTCTTTGAGTATTAAATGATATTTTTATGTTTAGGCGAAGTAGAGTCGTCGTTGGGATTTGGAGATAGCAAGGACGCGAGATCTTAGACTTTCCACGAGGTGAGTTTTCTCACTATACTGTACCCGAAAGGGTTTGACTGTGTGACCGGAAGGTCGAATATGTTATGAGATATATGTATTGTGTGTGATAAGTTAATCGTTTATATGCGCCATGTATGATATGCTTGATATGGGCCGGAAGGTGAATATGTTATGCGCCGGAAGGCGTATGTGATGTGGACCGTAAGGTTGACATGGGTAGGACCGAAAGGTCTACATAGTCGGGACAAAAGTCCCCTGAGACACATGGACCGGAAGGTCAGGTCCTGGAAAGGCGTATGTGCGTAAGTTGTATTTTGGGGAACTCACTAAACATTTATGCTTACAGTTGTTGTGTTATGTGTTTCAGGTACTAGCGAGGACCGTGGGAAGGCGCCGGCGTGATCGTACACATTATCGGAGAAAACTATTTTATGATCATTAGGATGTATTATATTATGATAACATTGTTCACGTTTGAATTTGGAACATTAATCGATGGTTTTTGATGCTTACAAAAATGAAAAAGTTGTTTTAAATTTACGTTGTTACAAGTTGGTATCAGAGCCTTGGTTTGAGGGATTCGGATACACCTTCGGGCGTAACTGAACTCAAACCGGGGAATTGAGAAAATTTTTAATTATTGATGCAAAAACTTGATGTGTATATTTAATGCACTAGTTTTTTATTAATAATTCCTAATTTATCGCATCTAAACCACACCTTACAGGTAGTGAACCCGATCGAGTATAATATAGCTTTGATAAGCAAGGGTGTCGAACACAAAGGGAACGGTAATGAATTAATTTAAAATATTTAATTATAGGTTACAAAACACACAAATCAGTAATGAAATGGTTTATTAAATCTCAGACGAACAATTAATTAACAAATCTCGATAAACTAACAGGGAAACAAATCTCTTCAGGTACTTTGGTTTAGATAAATTACACCTTAAAACCACAGACAATTGCATACACAAATTCATTTATTCATGTTCACCGATTCCTAAAATGATTAGATTCGAGTTCACTATAACTAATCCTTTAGCAAACAAGTCAATTCAAACAGTGATCAGTTGATTAAACTAACATGCTTCCTAGTGTTCAGTTCGTATCAAGCAAGACTTGTAATAATAGTTAATCAAATTACTAATTCAATTTAACCTCTTGTTGATGGTTTATCACACAAGGATCACACATTAGCTTACTTATTTCCGAGTTAATCCTAGTTTCACATTCGTTATTCCTAGACATATAATCTTGATGGTCATCAAAATCATAAGAGACAAGCAATCAAGCAGATGTTCATACAACTTAATTTACTTGACAATTAACAGCAAATAATTATCATTAACACATAAGGATCTTTTAACAAGCTTGTCAAGATAAATTAAGCGTAAACAAACAATTTAATATAGCAATTAGTCCAATAATCAAGGTTTCATTCAATCATAAACAGAAAGTAAAAGGTTTTTACACCTAAATCAGAAACTAAACACATAATAGTATCACAATGAAATGCTAAACATGGTCACGTTAACAACCCATATGATTACCTACATGTATCTGCTCTCCAATCCTTCCGATCTCCACTCCCGTTAGCTTAACAGCCTTCCGGCCACCTCCTAGACCCTCAAAACGGCAACTATGAAGTTTTCTTGTTGCACAAGTCGAAGTGGAATATCATAGATTATTCAAATTGGTGGAATGATATGGGGTATTTATAGTTGAATGGAGATGGAATTAATATGGAATATTCGATTTGGATTGGAATAAGGAAACTAATGTGGCTTAGGGATTAAGCAAATACAAATAAGGTAAGTGGTCCTTGGGGAACAAGTAACTTGGAGGGAATTTTCGTCCAGCTTTTATGTTTCATTGTCAAGGCCGATTTTGGATAAGATAAGTTCCGAATTAGAAAAAAGTCCCTCTCACAAAAGTCGTAGGAAATTTCGTCTAGTTTCCAGAAAATTTTGAATCTCGTCAATTGGACTTATGAGTCATCAGATATACCTGAAACACTGAAGAGGGGTCAATCTGCCAGCAATATCCTTTTTGCATCTTTTCAGCTTCATTCTCTTTCTTTTGCATTCCATCTCCCATTTTAACTGTAATTAAATATTTCAATGCATATTAAGTATATTTTAGTTCTAAATAATAATAAATGCTAAAATATTAAGATATGTTATACATAAGTATATATAAAAATACACATATCAAAATACCCCACACTTAGCCTTTGCTTGCCCCAAGCAAACTGACTGTTAATATTTCACCAATATCGCATAGAATAATCCATTTCAAACTCATCCATTATCCCAAGACCGCAATGCATATATTTGTGTCTATAATTCCTAAGAACTTCCCACTCCTAAATACTCACAATCTTTATGAACCTTCACCCCTTAGCTTATACGACATTCATTTTTGCAACCCTCCGAATCAATCCTAAGATATCTTTCTTAACCTCAAGGTAGTTTTGGTTAAACTGCCAAGCATACATAAACTCTAGAAAGAATTACACTTTGATACCACAATGGAGCTCTTGGAATTAATCTCCTCTTTAATATTTGATATTTGCTTTCTTTGAATTCACCACATTTTTGTTTGATTTTTGGTATCTTTAACTTTTTGGATTTCTTTAGAATTTTGATCTTTTGATTTCATACTTGACTGCTCCAAAATTCTTTCAAATTTTTGGTAACTTCTCTTTTTTTTTTTTATATCTCACTTTTTTCGCTCATACCCTACATGCTTAAGCAAGGAGCTTAACTTCAACCCTTAGTGGTTAATGTATTAGTCTAAGTGCAATGACTACGTAAGCTTTCTTGGATAGATTTCAGGTTTAGGCTGCAAAACCTATTATGCCATATAAACTACCAGATTACCTTTCATATCTCATGACTTTTCACTAGGAAATGGGAAGCCACAAATACACTATAACATGTGTTGGATAAGGTAAACATTTGGGTTCTCATCGGATCATCTCATACAATATTAGCAAAATTTTAAATTATCACTAGATTTTCTAAATTAACTATTATTTCAAGTTTATAAATTTTTAAATTTTCCTAATCCAGCAATTTTTAATTTTCTTTTTCGACCCCCTACCCCACACTTATTTAATACAATGCCCTCATTGTATGCATAAAACTAATTAAGCTCATAAAAATAATAAAAATGAAGAAAAAGGAACAGACTCCCCTAGGGTAGTAGTGACGAGATCGAATGGGGCTGCTAAAAGCTACTCTGAAAATTGCTGGAAGACTGGAAACTGGAACTACTGCTTCTGAATGTGCCGAAAAATACAAAAGAACATTGATTTATGAAATGTGGTGCAAACGATTGCAAACTAAAGCAATGTATAGTGACCATGACGTGGGAAAGTGTCAACCACGTCGTGTCGTCGAGTGAGGAAAATCCATATCGCGAATAATAGCATGGCCACGACGTGCTAAGTGGTGGTCACGTCGTGGTATGTAGAATAGCAGCCTCCTCTCGCGATGAAAAACTCCCCCACGACATAGGAAAGTGTCAACCATGTCATGGCAACCGGGATGATACTTCTACATCGCGTCAAAATAAAACTCCATGGTGTGGGAACAGCTCATCCATGCCATGGGAATCAATGTATAGTTAGAAACGCCACTCTTCGAAATAATAATCCCTCCAAATATCGACGTGCACCCCACACTTATTGAAAGTCATGGCTCTCAAGTGTCAACTTCAAACTCTTACACGGTTTTTTTCTCTCGTGACAAATCAACATTCGACCCCAATTATTGAAATTTCTGAAAGCATCTGAAGGGTAAAAGTTCTGCAAAGATCTGAAACATCAAGAGCATCAACATGGAAAACAAAATTTAAACAAACTAAAAATAAAAATAAAAACTCACTAAAATAACTAAAAACCCAAAATAACTAAAAAGGATATCACGATCACATGTCTTCGTCAAAATCAAACTACAATTGTTGATTAAATCCATTGCATGCAAGAGGTGGTTTGTGAAAACAAAAACTTTCGGGACAAGTCAGACTATTTCCTTTGTTTTCTTTTCACCATTAACTAATAAGTAGAACAAGAGTTGACCCAACTAGTCAAGAGTAGCAAGAGTTCAGTCTTCCACTTAACCACCTCGATACGCCTTGCTATACTACGCCTCGTGGATTGAGTTGGACAAATCACCAAAGTAGTAGACTAAACAAGTCAAGAATTCCCTAATCGCTTGCAATCTCGAAACCCATGCAAAAGGTAAAGTCAATCGATGTGTATGATCACAAATTCCTGCAAATAACAACAAGAACCTTCCCGACAAGTGAAATGATATCAACGAAAATAAAACTAAAAAAATAAAATAAAAAACTAACTAAAAATAAATAACAAATAATCAAATAAACTAAATTAATTGAAAGTCGTTCCCCGGCAACGGCGTCAAAAACTTGATATGTATATTTAATGCACTAGTTTTTTATTAATAATTCCTAATTTATCTCATCTAAACCACAACTTATAGGCAGTGAACCCGATCGAGTATAATATAGCTTTGATAAGCAAGGGTGTCGAACACAAAGGGAACGGTAGTGAATTAATTTAAAATATTTAATTAAAGGTTACAAAACACACAAATCAGTAAAGAAATGGTTTATTAAATCTCAGACGAACAATTAATTAACAAATCTCGATAAACTAACAGGGAAACAAATCTCTTCAGGTACTTTGGTTTAGATAAATTACACTTTAAAACCACAGACAATTGCATACACAAAGTCATTTATTCATGTTCACCGATTCCTAAAATGATTAGATTCGCATTCACTATAACTAATCCTTTAGCAAACAAGTCAATTCAAACAGTGATCAGTTGATTAAACTAACATGCTTCCTAGTGTTCAGTTCGTATCAAGCAAGACTTGTAATAATAGTTAATCAAATTACTAATTCAAATTAACCTCTTGTTGATGGTTTATCACACAAGGCTCACACATTAACTTACTTATTTCCGAGTTAATAGTTTCACATTCGTTATTCCTAGACATATAATCTTGATGGTCATCAAAATCATAAGAGACAAGCAATCAAGCAGATGTTCATACAACTTAATTTACTTGACAATTAACAGCAAATAATTATCATTAACACATAAGGATCTTTTAACAAGCTTGTGAAGATAAATTAAACATAAACAAACACTTCAATATAGCAATTAGTCCAATAATCAAGGTTTCATTCAATCATAAACAAAAAGTAAAAGGTTTTTACACCTAAATCAGAAACTAAACACATAATAGTATCACAATGGAATGCTAAACATGGTCACGTTAACAACCCATATGATTACCTACATGTATCTGCTCTCCAATCCTTCCGATCTCTGCTCCCGTTAGCTTAACGGCCTTCCGGCCGCCTCCTAGACCCTTAAAACGGCAACTATGAAGTTTTCTTGTTGCACAAGTCCAAGTAGAATATCATAGATTATTCAAATTGGTGGTATGATATGGGGTATTTATAGTTGAATGGAGATGGAATTAATATGGAATATTCGATTTGGATTGGAATAAGGAAACTAATGTGGCTTAGGGATTAAGCAAATACAAATAAGGTAAGTGGTTCTTGGGGAACAAGTAACTTGGAGGGAATTTTCGTCCAGCTTTTATGCTTCATCGTCAAGGCCGATTTTGGATAAGATAAGTTTCGAATTAGAAAAAAGTCCCTCTCACATAAGTCGTAGTAAATTTCGTCTAGTTTCCAGAACATTTTGAATCTCGTTAATTGGACTTATGAGTCATTAGATATACCCGAAACACTGAAGAGGGGTCAATCTGCCAGCAATATCCTTTTTGCATCTTTTCAGCTCCATTCTCTTTCTTTTGCATTCCATCTCCCATTTTAACTGTAATTAAATATTTCAAAGCATATTAAGTATATTTTAGTTCTAAATAATAATAAATGCTAAATTATTAAGATATGTTATACATAAATATATATATATATATATATATATATATATATATATATATATATAATACACATATCAATTAATAAAAGCAATAAAAATCTAATAAGAAATTTCGAAACAACCAAAGGAGAAACAGTGTGTACGGTCAGCCAGCGCCCGAACGGTAAAATCCCCAAAATACTCTTACAATATGTGTAATGAGATATGTTATGATATGATATGCATGCTAGTAGACTAGGTATTCATATTAGGACTAGAGTGGCCTGATTTGGGATGCCTTAGTCTAGGGGAAAACTGCTGCTATAAGATGCTTTGAGAGCGAGTGGGTAGCTAGCGCATAGCGAGAATAGAGTACTCATGATCCGGGGTTCGGGGAGGAGGACTTGGGGTGAATACTGATGCGGTGTGGTTGGTAGTATTGGGCCCGTACTACAGAAGACACCGGGTCAGTGGCCAACCCAAGTAAGAATCCTTGGGTATCGGAAACCGAGTAGGGTTGTGTTATCGAGTACGATTATGATCGATGGAGTCTCTGATATTTTTATGTTGTATTTCAGAGGCATCATGGTTGGACCACGCCACAGACCTGGCACGAGCGGTGTGAGTGACGAGGAGCTTCGTCAGATGATTCACAAGGAGGTGGCTAAGGTGATCCGGGCCGAGATTCCAGAGATGTTTGGGTCTATTAAG
This sequence comes from Lactuca saligna, assembly GCF_052625555.1. NCBI lineage: Eukaryota > Viridiplantae > Streptophyta > Magnoliopsida > Asterales > Asteraceae > Lactuca > Lactuca saligna. Next base: position 134,697,670 of record NC_136421.1, on the reverse strand, counting down.
ACCACACTGATGGAGACTTTTGATGAGCGGTACGCCGCGGTGACTGAGGCCACAGCCGCTGCAGCTACCGCAGCTGTGGCCGCTGCCAGACCGCAGGGAGGTGACTCGTTGCTGTTCTGGGAGTTCAGCAACACGAAGCCAGCCGAGTTTGACGGGACGCAGGATCCGATCGATGCGATGAGATGGATTGCTGATATCGAGGGATGCTTCTACACTTGTTCATGTCCGAAGCATCTAAGGGTACGGTTCACTTTGAACCAGCTCCGCCTGGGAGCAAAGGATTGGTGGAAGTTCGTGACGGAGAACTTCACACTTGCGGAGGTTTCAGCTGTGACTTGGGAGAGATTTACTGCTATGTTCAGAGACGAGTATGTTCCCCCGGTGGAGAGGCAACGGTTGGTTCAGGAGTTCTTGATCCTCAAGCAGGGTAATGATTCTGTTACGGTGATCACTCGGAAGTTTCATGAGAGGGCGATGTTTTACCCTGAGCAGGTGTCTACGGAGCAGGCTCGAATGAGCCGATATTTGGGTGTGCTGAGGAGGGATATCTGGGAGTTCGTATCAAACTCGTCATACCAGACCTTTGCTGAGCTCCAGGCGAATGCCAGGAAGCGAGAGATCGAGTTGGAGACCCAGGCCAGGGAGAAGGCCGAGTCTCAACGGGTGGATCGGCGGCCGGCTCAGTCCCAGCCGGCAGCCAAGCGGATCAAGTCCGCCGATTCAAGGACGGGAGGACAGAAGGGCTGCATTTGCGGAAAGTGCGGCAAGGGTCATGAGGGGGCATGTCGATCGAGTGCGTGCTACAAGTGTGGCAAGGAGGGGCACATTGCTAGGGATTGCCCCAAGGGATTCATGGTTTGCTTTCATTGCAACCAGACCGGCCATCGGAAGGCCGAGTGCCCCCAGCTTCGCCAGGGATCTGCGCCTACTGCCAGGGTTACCGAGACTCGGCCGGTGAAAGCCGAGGCTCCGAAGGCTCGTGGGAGAGCTTTTCAGTTGACTACGGAGGAGGTCCACGCGGCGCCTGATGTCGTAGTTGGTATGTATTCTTTCGTGTATTTACTTTTATGCTAACATATTGTGCTTATATTATGATATGCGTAGGTACTTTTCTTGTGAATTTTGTACCTGCTTTGGTATTATTTGACTCGGGTGCGAGTCGGTCTTTTGTATCGTTGGCTTTTAGCCAGCACATCGGTATTGATCGGGAGGTGATGAGTCGACCCCTACGAGTTTCTATAGCGGATGAGAAAGCGGTATACGCCACTGACGTGATTCGAGGGTGTGTACCTGAGATTTTCGGGGTCAAGTTCCCTATAGACTTGGTTCCTATAGTGATGGGGGATGCCTGCGTCATCGTAGGCATGGACTGGTTGAGTAAGTTTGGGGCAGTCATTGACTGCGAGAGACAGCTGGTGGCTATACGAGACCCTAGTGGGGGAGTGCTTACTATGTATGGCGAGGGGACCCGGTGTGGGTCAGTGTTTTGTTCGGCTGCCAGGGCGAGGCAGAGTTAGCAGCAGGGCTGCAGTGGATTCATAGCCTATGTGATGGACACTCGAGTGGCCGCGGGGAGGCCCAATTCGGTTGACGACGTTCCTGTAGTATGCGAGTTTTCGGATGTGTTCCCCGAAGAGTTACCAGGTGTGCCTCCGGAAAGGCAAGTAGAGTTTCGTATCAATCTGGTTCCGGGAGCGGCGCCCATCGCCAAGGCGCCTTATTGCCTCGCTCCACCGGAAATGCAGGAGTAATCCTCGCAGCTTCAGGAGCTCTTGCGAAAGGGGTTTATTCGACCGAGTAGCTCACCTTGGGGAGCGCCGATTTTATTTGTCAAGAAAAAGGATGGTTCGCACCGGATGTGTATCGATTACCGGGAGTTGAACAAGTTGACGGTTAAGAACCAGTATCCGTTACCTAGGATCGATGATCTGTTCGATCAGTTGCAGGGGGCATCTTGGTTCTCCAAGATAGACTTGAGATCGGGATATCATCAGATGAGGGTTCGGGATGAAGATATTCAGAAGACTGCATTCAGAGCTCGTTATGGACATTATGAGTTTGTGGTGATGCCTTTTAGCCTCACCAATGCCCCGGCTACGTTCATGGATCTTATGAACAGGGTGTGCAGGCCAATGCTGGATCGATCGGTGATCGTATTCATTGATGATATTTTGGTATATTCGAGGTCTAGGGAGCAGCATGAGGAGCATTTGAGGGAAATTCTTGGGCTATTGAGATCGGAGAGGCTGTATGCCAAATTCTCCAAGTGTGATTTCTGGTTACGAGAGGTCCAGTTCCTTGGACACCTTGTTAACCAGAAAGGGATATTGGTCGATCCGGCCAAGATTGAGGCGGTGCCGAGATCGCCCACTTAGATCAGAAGTTTTCTGGGATTGGTCGGCTATTATCTGAGGTTTATCAAGGATTTCTTCAAGATCGTCGTGCCACTTACTAAGATGACCCGGAAGGGTGTTTCATTTTCGTGGGGACCAGAGCAGCAGTCCTCATTCGAGACCCTTCGTCAGAAATTGTGCGAGGCTCCGGTGCTTGCACTCCCGGAAGGGATGGAGGATTTTGTGGTATACTGTGATGCATCTATATCGGGTTTAGGGGCGGTTCTTATGCAGAAGGGACACGTTTTAGCGTATGCTTCGAGGCAGTTGAAGCCTCATGAGTCGAGATATCCCACCCATGACTTGGAATTGGGGGCTGTGGTGTTTGCCCTCAAGATCTGGCGGCACTATCTTTATGGGGTTCGGTGTACCATCTACACGGACCACAAGAGTCTGAAGTACTTGATGGATCAGCAAAATCTGAATATGCGACAGAGGAGATGGTTGGATGTGGTGAAGGATTATGATTGTGAGATCTTGTACCACCCGGGCAAAGCTAATGTGGTGGCTGATGCATTGAGCCGTTGGGCGGAAAGCGCCCCGATCCGAGATATTTGTATGAGGTTGACGGTGGTGACCCCGATTTTGGATACCATTCGAGGAGCTCAGGCTGAGGCTGCGAGACCAGAAAACCAGAAGAGGGAGCGAGTTTTCGGTCAGGTATCAGGATTCGTTACGGATGGTCGAGGGTTTATGACTTTTCAGGGTCGGATTTGGGTACCGTTTGTGGGCGGTATGCGTACTATTTTGATGGAGGAAGCGCATCGATCGAAATTCTCGATTCATCCCGGGGCTACAAAAATGTATTTGGACCTAAGGAAGGAGTATTGGTGGCCTTGTATGAAAAGGGATGTTGCATGGTTTGTTGAGAGGTACCTGACTTTTCGACAGGTTAAGGCCGAGCACCAGCGTCCGCACGGTAAATTGCAGCCGCTAGAGATTCCCGAATGGAAGTGGGAATAGATTACCACGGATTTTATCACCAAATTGCCGAGGACTGCGAGAGGATTCGATGTGATTTGGGTGATCGTGGATAGATTGACGAAGAGCACTCATTCTTTGTAGCCATCAGCGAGAGCTCTTCTGCGGAGAAGTTGGCGGAATTATATGTAAGGGAGGTGGTATCGCGGCATGGGGTTCTGATGTCGATTGTTTCAGATCAGGATGTGCGTTTTACTTCCAGGTTTTGGAAGAAGTTTCATGACGAGTTGGGTACGAGACTGCATTTCAGTACCGCATACCACCCGCAGACGGACGGACAGAGCGAGCGGACGATTCAGACGCTTGAGGATATGCTCCGAGCATGTGTTTTGGATTTTGGAGGGAGTTGGGACACCTATCTACCTTTAGCAGAATTTTCATACAACAACATACATCATTCGAGCATTGGTATGCCACCCTTTGAGCTGTTGTATGGGTGGAGGTGTCGCACCCCATCTGCTGGGGAGAGGTGGGGCAGTGGGTGATGGGTAGCACGGAGATTATACTCCAGACGACTGAGCAGATTCAGCAGGTCAGGCAGAGGTTGTTGACCGCGCAGAGTCGCCAGAAGAGTTATGCGGACAGGCGTCAGTCCGAGCTCGAGTTTCAGGTTGGTGACCTTGTGCTCCTAAAGGTCTCTCCTTGGAAAGGAGTGATACGATTTAGGAAGAGGGGCAAGTTGGGACCCTGATATATTAGACCCTTCAGGGTAATAGCTAGGGTAGGCAGGGTAGCCTACCGGTTGGATCTACCTGCTGAGTTGGGGCAGATCCATGATACCTTTCATGTCTCACAGTTGAGGAAATGTATTGCCGACAAGTCGGCAGTGGTGCCATTAGATGATATTCAGGTGGATGCAGGCCTGAACTATGTGGAGAGACCAGTAGCGATCAGGGATCGAAAGGTTAAGGTTCTGAGGAACAAGGAAGTACCCCTGGTACAAGTGCAGTGGCAACATCGGAAGGGGTCCGAGGTGACATGGGAGTCGGAGTCTGAGATGCGGGATCAATATCCAGAGTTGTTTTCAGTATGAGACTTCGGGGGCGAAGTCTGGTTCTAGTAGGGGAGAATTGTAACAGCCCGAAATCCAGGTATTTTTCTATTTTGGTTATGTTGTCATTTTAGGGTTTTCATGATAAGCGAGTACGCTGGGCGTACAAGGTGTACGTTGCGCGTACTCGCACGCCTCATTTGGCGCGTTCATCCTCAGGTACGCTGGGCGTACCCAAGGTTACGCTTGGCGTAACTTTTCCAGATCTAAAAACCCTAATTCCTTTGGAGGGCTATAAAAGGAATGTGTGGCTGGACTTCTCAGCCACCATCCCTCATAGTGAAACCCTAAAAAGAGTGTGCCTTCGTTCTTAAGCCATTTTGTGTATATTCTAAGCTTGGTGGTGCCATTCCAAGGTTGCAAAGGAGAAGAAGAGCTCATTGGAAAGACTAGAAGTGGTGTTCAAGTGTAGATCTGAGCTTTGCAAGGGTTAAAGCTTCATTATCAGGTAAAAAGTTTGGATCTTGTCACTTGGTTCATGTTATATGCTTCAAGTACCATTTTCTAGGGTTTTAGTCCCAAAGGTGGAGACTTTTTGTGCAAATGGCCTCCACAAGCTTAGATCCTTTATATTTATGGTCTATTGGAGTTGTAGACTCATAAAAATGACATCTTGGATGTGAATATTGCTCCATGCATGAGATCTAGGTCCTTGAGTTGGAATAGAATGTTGTTAAGAGGTGTTGGAGCCTTTACAGCCATGCCAAGGCTTAAAGGTCTCGACTTTATGGGTTTAGACACATTAACAGAGTCGGATCTAGAAGTTGGAGTAATGGCTTAACCGATTAAGACCAGAAATGAAGAGTGTTAGAATCTAATGGTTACGCTGGGCGTAACTTCCAGTACGCGCAGCGTACTGGGTGGAGACTCCGATCCATGGGTTGGCGATGTACGCCCCGCCGTACATCTAGCAGTACTCCCCGCGTACTCTCAGGGTTGACTTTTGTTGACTTTTAGGGTTTTGTTCAACATGAGGACTTTAGGTCAAGGAAGGGTAAAATGGTCTTTTACCCTCTGAGGAATGATGATAAGGGATAAATTTTTAGTGGTGGAAGTCTTTGAGTATTAAATGATATTTTTATGTTTAGGCGAGGTAGAGTCGTCGTTGGGATTTGGAGATAGCAAGGACGCGAGATCTTAGACTTTCCACGAGGTGAGTTTTCTCACTATATTGTACCTGGAAGGGTTTGACTGTGTGACCAGAAGGTCGAATATGTTATGAGATATATGTATTGTGTGTGATAAGTTAATCGTTTATATGTGTCATGTATGATATGCTTGATATGGGCCGGAAGGCATTATGTTATGGGCCGGAAGGCGAATATGTTATGGGCCGGAAGGCGTATGTGATGTGGACTGTAAGGTTGACATGGGTAGGACCGAAAGGTCTACCTAGTCGGGACGGAAGTCCCCTGAGACACATGGACCGGAAGGTCAGGGCCTGGAAAGGCGTATGTGCGTAAGTTGTATTTTTTGGGAACTCACTAAGCATTTATGCTTACAATTGTTGTGTTATGTGTTTCAGGTACTAGCGAGGACCGTGGGAAGGCGCCGGCGTGATCGTACACATTGTCAGAGAAAAACTATTGTATGATCATTGGGATGTATTATATTATGATATCATTGTTCACGTTTGAATTTGGAACATTAATCGATGGTTTTTGATGCTTACAAAAATGAAAATTTTGTTTTAAATTTACGTTGTTACACTGATATTGAGCTTTTCACTCACTTTTGGTAAGTATTTTCATCCTACATTTGAACATTCTTCACACCTTCACTCAAATTATGGATTTCTCATAACAAATATCACCATATTTGTTCTTAGATCTTCAACTCTCCAAGCATTTACCAAGTGTTCTTGACTTGGCAACCTCTCTTCTTCTACATTTATCTCAGAAAATCACTCAAGGTGATTCCATATCCCTACATTTTCATGTTTTTCTTCAAGTATTATGGGGGAGGGGGAATACAAGTTAAACCACCTTAACACAACTCAAACTCATAATTTAGCTTTTCAAAGAAACATTGAGTCCTATTCACAGACTATTTTGACCATCTTAAACTTAATATCTTTCAAAAATGTTTAATATGAAAGTAGTTCAGGTTTATACCTTTATAATGACTACTTGCACATCTCCATATGATTTTTATACAATTTATGGTGATTTTTACAAAACTGCTTATCATATCAGAAACGAATTCGGACCAGTCTGTGAATATGAACATCACACAAGTTAGAGAGTTCTAAAAATCATAATAAAAATTATGAATCAACTAGATGCATTTTATAAACTCTCAGAGTTTATGGATTTAGTTTTTGACTTCGTATGATTTTTCTATGAGTTTTCTTAAACAGTGTAGAAAAGTTAAAAACTAGTTAACAGCTTATAACTTTCATAACACTTTGTAACATGTTAAGCAAAGTGTTTATCTTTGATGACTTAATATTTTACATGTGTTTTCTGTTGAGTTACGTTTAAATAACATAAATTAGTCACTAATTTGTAAGAATCCTTTATCGTTAGAAACATACAAGATGAAGCATAAGAAGTATAGTTATGCTTTACTAAATATACTACTTACGCAAAAAAAGGTTTAGCTCTCAATACAAATGGGTTTCATTTACCACATGATAAATTATAATAGGTATAATTTGTGGACTTCACACTTCAAACATACTACACAGAAAGGAGATTTCAATTCCACCATACAAAAGGTTTTACACGCATACTACACGTAAACTCGTTATCGTAAATTCTGAGACACGTCTTCATTGTACTCTTAGAGTACGGGTTAAAATTCTTGAATAGTTATAACCAGAGTCTCTTGTAGGGAGAGCATGATAATTATGTATAGATCAATATTGGGATTGACAACCCACACCCATGTTGCTTACGACAGCCCGATAGGGGGTGACAAATGTCATTTCATTTCCGACGCATGAAGAACGTCGTAGTAGGCATCTCTGTTATAGTATGGTTATAGCGACTCACATAGGGAGATAACGACACTTATAGTTTGCGGGAATTTCTACTTTAAAAAGAGGTTTTATCTATTTAAAATTGCATACATCGTTGTAAGTACAAAACACACATACACTCAGTCTTGGGATTTAAGACTACATAACATTTATTAAGGAAAATAATGGATTTTTCTTGGGTATACATTACATTTATAAACAAAGGATTTCAAACTCTACATCCAAAAAGCTTATGAACTCACCAATTTAATTGTTTACACTT